>NC_086373.1:13313749-13616441 GCF_036588685.1 Mytilus trossulus
AATAATCTAAACTAGACTGATTAAAGACCATGCGTTATCCTTTAAACATTGTGGATAAAGTGCTGCTCACAGATCCTTGAACATTTAAGTTGTTAATTGTTATGTATAAATTTTTCAAATATAAATAGTCTTTGAACCTTTTACAGATTCTCCTACGAGATCATATATTTAGTATTTAGTCCTTTATTGACAAATTTTGAAAGTGAAAGTACAATGGTTTATTCATCAAGTGCAGCAGTATCTAGTTTTGAAGACCATGTGACCAGATCTTCAACTTCATTTTCCCAGGGTTCATCTCTGTGACCTGTTGGAGGTGGAGCTGTTGATGGTGCTGTAAGATATCAAGGTCATAAGTCAATTATTATTTTCATATTTATCAAAAAAAATAATAATTCAAACTTTAATTTTTCAATAACTTTATTAGTTTGTAACTACTGCTGATAATATTTATCTAAAATAGTCCTAAAATAATTTATTAAATTAAAAAGAATTTGATTTAATGAGGCATATTTTTTCTACAATACAGGCAGCTATCCTCAACACAAAAGTTTTGTTTATACCAGTGAAAATGCAACAAAAGATTGTTGGTTTTCCTTTTTAAATGGTTTTACACTATCATTTTAGGGCCCTTTATTGCTTGCTGTTTTGGTATGAGCCAAGGCTCTGTGTTGAAGACCATACTTTGACCTATAATGGTTTACTTTTACAAAATGTGACTGGGACGGAGAGTTGAATCATTGGCACTCATACTACATCTTATATCTATTAAATTAAGAGTTGGTATGACAGTTCTTCATTTCTGAGTGGTAGGATTGTACTTACTTGGTGATAATCTGGGAGGAAGATAAATTTTCTTCATTCTACTTAATCTTGCTAATTTGGCAGCTTTTTCATCCTCTTCATTTGGCCTGGTTTTGAAATTACCATACATTAGTGCAGAATGTCTGAAAATACATAAATATAAGAACTTGTAGCTCACTAATATTCCTTGGTTAAAACAATGTAAAAAAATGTTCAATTTGCATTTCAGGCTTTTTTTTAACTTTGTCAGAGGTTTTTTAGGGAACCAATACTGTAGTCAATATTCTGATATTTCAAAGAACTTTTTCATAACATAAACTCATTATATATCTTTGAAGCGTGGTATTACATGAAAATATTGAAACAATTAAAAAAACTGACAATAGAAACAAAGTATGGATGGCAAGAACTTGCTGTTACTGAAAGCAAGTTACCTTAAAACCTAATTTCAACTACTTAATAGACCAAATTTTCCTAGAGTAAATTGAGTTTATTCTTACTCTTCTATTTGTCTTTTCATCTGTTCTTCTATTTCTTCCTGTGGTAAACCTAAGTGTACTTTTTGTAAAACTGTACTTTCTTTAATCATTTCTAATACTGAAAAAAATAATAAACAAGTTACAATAATGAACTAAATATACTGTTATTTTAAAAACATAATCCATGTACTAACTGTTACTCTAAATGTTCTTGTTTC
This sequence comes from Mytilus trossulus, assembly GCF_036588685.1. Lineage (NCBI taxonomy): Eukaryota > Metazoa > Mollusca > Bivalvia > Mytilida > Mytilidae > Mytilus > Mytilus trossulus. The sequence continues at coordinate 13,315,248 of NC_086373.1, forward strand.
TGACCTCATATGCACACTTAAATAAGAACGTATTTTCAAGTTTTGAATAACATTGAATATCTATAGTGCTGTATTAAACTCCCATAAGCTATGGCAAATTATCTCCCTGTGATATTTTTCAAAAGAAATTTCAGTGACTGCATTATCATTTGAAAGTGTAGTCTAAAACTTAACATACATAATAAAGAGACATAGCTAATTTTATCTGTATACGTAATTAGACTTTTACCATGATTATAAACGAGGAATTATTTTTCAAAAAGCTAATAGTAATTGCATTATTATACATGTGTTCAGACATGTATATTATGTCTTCAAACTCTTTATAAAATGCATTTCCAAAAACAACAAAAGCAAGAAACAGGAATTTCTCTGAAAAAAATTGCAACAGGAGATTTTAAACTGCCTGATTGAGCTTATATAAGGGGGGGGGGGGGGCTCATTGAAGAACATTTTCCCTTAAACTGAACAGTAAACATGCATTTACCTGATTAATAAACAAATTGATATCAAACATGTTCTGAATACAAAAATTTGTAAGGGTTCCGTGGAACCCAGAGTCTCCCCTACTTTTGCTGAAAATCACAGGCTCAACAAAAATGAGGAAAAAAAATATAAAAATATTCTTCTTGATACTATCTTTTGATTGTAAGAAGCTTCTGTCCAAGTTTGGTAAAAATCCAGGATAGTTTATGAATCAAATAAATGTTTAAAAACATTAACTGCAGACTGTATGTATTAAATGTTAACTGGAAGAAAAATTAAGTCCATTTATAAGTAAAATACAGATACACAGGTACAAAATATTAACAGAATTTCCTTCTAAATATTAGCTTTTGATCAAAAACAAGCTTCTTTCTAAGTTTGGTACAAATTAAAAGTAGAATAAGAAAGTTATTATTTTTTTTTTTAATTTAACCACAGAGTGAACATGTTGTTTCTTGGCAGAAAATCTAAGTCCATTCAAAAGTAAAATACGGAAAAAAACGGATTTATTTTTTTTTACAAAATTTACAAGCTTCTGTCCATGTCTGGTACAAACCCAGGATAGTTTAAGAAAGTTATTAAAATTTTAAAAACTTTAACCACAGAGTGAATGTAATGTTTCCCCGCAGAAAAACTAAGTCCATTTATAAGTAAAATACGGAAAAAATGGAATTTTATTTTTACAAAATTAACTTCTGGATACTATCTTGTGATCATAAACAAGCTTCTGTCCACGTTTGGAAGTAATCCAGTATAGTTTAAGAAAGTTATTAAAATTTCAAAAACTTTAACCACAGAGTGAATATTTGTGGACGCCGCCACCGACGGAGTGTAGGATTGCTTAGTCTCGCTTTTTCGACAAAAGTCGAAGGCCTCGACAAAAATGTATTTTAACCAAATTTTGCTGAAAAAAACATTTGCATCCATTACGCTACTTCCATGCTTGTTATAATTATTCCTTGACAATCATGTTATGTCCATTAACCCTGGATTGCTTTTCAGGGGGTATCAGCACAAACATTGGAACATTGTTTTATTTGTAAAAACTTCAACATGTTCAGAAAACTTTAATTGCAAACACAGTAAACAAAATAATAGAATTAATTGGAATCAATGTCTCCCTCAACATATCAGACAGTTAAGAAAATTTATTATTCTTATAACTTTGCAAACAAGGATTTTTTTTATTAATACAATGTTCTACAACTTACATGGATTTTTGAGTTCTTGTGCTGGTTTAGAAGTAGCTATACCACTCCATGTTGTGTGATAATCATCAAACGACAATCTTGTTATCTTTGACGATGAAGGTTTATAAGCAGCTGTGGTTACTTTCGTAGTTTCTGTAGGTGTGGCAAATCTTACTCTTGACTCCAACTCAGAATGAGGAGTTATACCAGCTGAAAATAAATTCAATACTTTGAAACATTTGTTTTGTCAAATATTACTAGCATGTTTTAACGTCCAAAATAATTGTTTTGAGGAAATGCCAATAACAGGATATTAAATATCAATATTTTGCAGTGATGTCATAACTATAATCTGCCACTTAATAAAAAAAATCTGCTTAATTTATGAACATACCACAAAACTGCTATGCAAATATAGTTTTAGGTGAAACTTGTGCTATATGTCCTTTATATACAGTATATTTAAATTAAAATGTTTAAATTTTCAAATAATCAATTTACATTAATGTTTTGGTGTAAGTTAGTACAATGTATAAGTACTTCCATTTCTTCAGAATGTTGGTTTACTTGTAGTCAGAACTTATTTATTTTTTTTGATATTTTCAAATGATCAATTTTTTCAAATCTTTGAATTGTTGGCAAAGGGAGACAACTCTAAGTTAACTATTTATAAAATTGAGAATGGAAATGGGGAATGTGTCAGAGACAACAACCCGACCAAATAAAAAACAACAGCAGAAGGTCACCAACAGGTCTTCAATGTAGCGAGAAATTCCCGCACCCGGAGGCGTCCTTCAGCTGGCCCCTCAACAAATATATACTAGTTCAGTGATAATGAACGCCATACTAATTTCCAAATTGTACACAAGAAACTAATATAAAAATAATACAAGACTAACAAAGGCCAGAGGCTCCTGACTTGGGACAGACGCAAAAATGCGGCGGGGTTAAGCATGTTTGTGAGATCTCAACCCTCCCCCTATACCCCTAACCAATGTAGAAAAATAAACGCATAACAATACGCACATTAAAATTCAGTTCAAGAGAAGTCCGATTCTGATGTCAGAAGATGTAACCAAAGAAAATAAACAAAATGACAAAAATGTCTATTTTTCACCATGATTTTAATAGATGAACATGGGATGAACTATTTTACCATATCTTTGTTGGCATTTTTCTTACAAAAAAAGTTCCCTTCTGAAGGCTTATGCAGATAAAATAAATGATCATTGAATGAATCTGGATACAAACAGTTTTGATAGTTTCATAAATTTCATACATATATTAAGAGAAATAAATTTAACAAAAATGTTCCTATAATTACCTTCAACACGCTGACTAGCTACAACACAGTCCAGTACCATTTGTCTATAGGCATGAGGTGAATGTATAATCATATCTGATGCCTCAGGATTCACAGGACTGTCCAGGTTTGGATTGGATAATAAATTCTGCAATTTAATAAAGATTGATCATGTAATGCAAACAATAAAAGTAGCAGGTAAGAAAATGGGTAATCCAATTTTATTTTTAGGAAATGTTGCATGCAACTTTAGCACATCATAGAAATAGGAAAAATTAATAAAAATTAACTAAAACATTTTGAAAATAACATAGGTAACAAGAAAGGTTAATTGCTATTCTGGTTTTGACTTATAATTTAAAAACTAGTATGTTTCTAAAGCACAAGTAACCAAACTGTTACTGAGAGTGGAGTTACATTTTTATGACTATTCAAAACCATGCATGAAGTCTAAAGCTGGCATGTCAGTTAACGGCTAGTAGTCTGTTGTTATTTATGTAGTATTGTCATTTTGTTTATTTTCTTTGGTTACATCTTCTGACATCAGACTCAGACTTCTCTGGAACTGAATTTTAATCTGTGTATTGTTATGCGTTTACTTTTCTATATATTGGCTATAGGCATAGGGGAGGGTTGAGATATCATAAACATTTTTGCGCCTGTCCCAAGTCAGGAGCCTCTGGCCTTTGTTAGTCTTGTATCATTTCTAATTTTAGTTTCTTGTGTATAGTTTGGAGTTTAGTATGGCGTTCATTATCACTGAACTAGTATATATATATGTGTTATGGGGCCAGCTGAAGGACGCCTCCGGGTGTGGGAATTTCTTGCTGCATTGAAGACCTGTTGGTGACCTTCTGCTGTTGTCTGTTCTATGATCGAGTTGTTGTCTCTTTGACACATTCCCCATTTCCATTCTCAATTTTTATGTACCTGTATTGTTATTAATATAAAAGAAAGACTGTAGGACTCTTGCCACTTAGAATAATCGTCTAGGAAATCTATACAAGGTCTTCCTGTGATCATGTCAACTGTAATAAACAAATAAAGAAGTGGTCTACATAAGGAACATATATGTACATACTTATTAATTATGTTTGAATAAATAATAAGGTATTAAATATTGGTACTTCATACTTTATTTGGTCTTTTCAACTTTTTTGGGTTTGAGCGTCACTGATGAGTCTTTTGTAAACGAATCGTGTGTGTTGCGTATTTACAAAATTTAGTCCTGGTATCTATAATGAGTTTATTTAGTATTATTTTAGAAAGTTTTTCTTCATGAATTTGATTTTAAATAAAACAGCAAATGGGATATTCACCACACAATTATCACATGCCTTTACATGCAGATTTATGGTAAAATGTGTGATGTACCATTGGTTTGGTAAATAATGGTCATTACATACATTGTTTACTCTCAAAATATAGAATGAAAAAATTATTGTCATATATTTTTTTTAAATATGTTGTTTAATTGACTTTTGAACAAAATCATTTTCACTTTGGTCACCATCCATCAACAGATAGTAGTTATATAAATATTTACAGTTTTCTAAAATAAAAAATTAGGCTATTACAAAAAGTCATATATCAATTGCTATCTTACATGTATCATGCTGAAGATAATTTTTTCATAGTACTTACCATTAGGGTGAAATGGAATTGTATGAAAACAGACATCTGGAGGTCTAACATTATAATGTTCATCAAATTTAATGTATACACGAAATATTCCACCTAAAAATCAAATAATAAATTTTCATCAAAAGTTGTTCACACATCAAAATTTAATTATCTCCCTTTGATCTAATTATCACAAACAGTTTGACAGTTATTAGTTTAGAAATAACAACTTGTTTTAGTTATTCATACTTAGAAATGGTCAGAGTTTGGCATTTCATTAATAAACAATGCAACATATTAGAAATGAGGTTAATTAGAATTTTTTAACGAAATAGTATTTCATTAAATGTCAGATTGAATTGTATGCATCTAAGAAGTCTTACCTTTTTGTCTGCTTTTAGTTACTGCAATACTTAATTCTAAGACAATGACAACTAAACCATTACTATTCAGTGTAGAATTTCAATGCAAACTTTAATTAAAATATTTGAGTTACCTTCCCATAAGGAATCCTTCAAGCCTTTTATCTTGGCTACCCATTCAAATAAACTGTCATTCTGTAATGGTAAAGCTTCTATTCCCTAAATAAAATATATATGATTTATAATACATCTTTTATTAATAGTCGTGTCCATTACCAATCCCAGCAAAACATATTAATACCTTTGTCAATAAGTGACTTATATATTGCTTCCTGTACAGATTTTTTTTTAAACAAATATATTGCGTAACTTATACATTTATTTTGTAGTTATTTTCATCGTCACATGAATTGACCTTTCTTATGTAAAATAATTACTGTTAGAAAGGTGTATGTCTGTTATAATTTGAGGTTATAAGATTATAATGATGTGTGGTAATCAAGTAGAAGTATTGGATGTCCAGTGATGTAAAAATGATTAAGCTGCACCTGGTGTTTCTGATATCATTTAGGTCATGTTTGACCAAGGCTGTAAATCTTCATCAGGTACCCTAGCCTTGTATCATAATAAATACTATTTAATTACAATTTGATTAGTTCTTGCTCTGGTAACATTTCAAACTCCTCAACAGTTGTTCTTGATAAATAGCTATATATTAAAATGGCAAATAACCAATTAAATGACAATGTACACTATGAAAGAATGTACGAATCTCATACAACAGAAGTACTAGACAGTATCAACACTATTATTCATCCTCTACACAATCTTTTTCAATGATTTACAATAACTGAAATTAAAATGTCTTAAAAGAACATTTACCACAGACTAAAACTATATTGATGCCCCCTTACGAGGGTGGAATGTAGGATAACTACAATGTAGTACATCTTGCTAGGCTTGACAACAAAAACATATAATTTTAGTGTTTACCAAACACAGAATAAACTTTTCAGGCCAAAAGTTTTCTTTTTTTCAAAAAGGAATTATTATAAACAGTAATATTTATGCAACAAAGCAAAATTGAAAAAAAAACCATTTCTATCCATTGGTTTATCAAATAAACTTACCCAAGGAGGAGATTGTTGCAGTTTTTCATATTCTCTCTCAATCAAAAGGTGAGCTCTTGAAAACATTGTCTTTTCACCTACATGTATAATAAAAAAAAATACAGCATTTAGAAAGTATGTTAATTTAATCAAAAGATGTCAGTATTTAATCTTATTGTTATTGTCAAAGTAACTTAAATTACTGTTGTTGTTTTTTAAATAACATAATGTTGCACTGAGATAATAAATAGTCTTAGACTTTTGTTTGATTGTTCTAACCCCTACATAATTTTATGTTTAGTTGGTAAACAGATATAGGTTCAGATGGAAACCTTTCTTAATTTTCTTTTCTTATTAGTAGTAATTTTATACTATCTGTAGTAAATCCTGAATATAAAACTATATAGATAACACATAGCTGAGATGGCGACAGAACAGATTGTTACCCCGAGAAAACATTGTCAACCGCTGTAAAGCCAAGGTTGACAATGCTTTTTCAAGGGGTACTAATCTGCTCTATCCCCCTCTCAGATACATGTATGTTACACACACTATATGTAATTTATTATACCTAATGTCCTATCATTATTGTCTTTTACCATGTTTACTGATGAATTTTATTCAAAAGTATTTTCTATGACTCACATACATGACAACGTTACAGGAATTAGAAGTGAAGCAAGATGTTTTAGTTTTTTATTTTGAAAGTCAAATAATAGAATCTGATCCAAAACGTAGAACTTAAACATTGTCTTTAATAACTTGATGTAATTTCAAATCATTTGTTCTTTAAATTTTCAATTTTGGATAGGTCTGGACGAGTGGGTGACATTCAAAAAATTTGTCATCCGCTCAGCCATATGATAGAGTAAATTAACACCATCTTTTTAGCCAATCAAAATATGGCATTTTTACATGAATTATGATAATATCTTTTGTTTTATCTTTTCTTAATAGATAATGTACAGTATATTGACAATTGTACATCCAGTCCATGTATGTTCAGTAGTACACGTACTAGTCAAGTACTTACAGTAATATTAATATTATGTAGGATGGTATCATGGTAATGTGGTTTGTCTGTTATGTACAAATGTATGTTCATTTAGCATTTTGTTCACTACTATCAACTAATGTACCCAACTTGGGGTATTACAGATTATCTATTAAGCTTTACAACCACAGGCACTTGTTTCTATCCATACTATCTGTAGTTTTTAAAAAAAAAAAATTTAAAGACTAAAGACCTTATCGCTAATCCCGGCTGACCCGGCCGCTTGAACTTTTGACGTCAACAACAATCACTTTTCCATTGTGGCGTCACATATTTAGTTTTGATGTCAAAATTTCACGGGAACCTGTGGGATATCTAGTTATGGCTGACAAATAGCGATAAGGTGTATTGGAAGTCACACGATCAGAGTATATTTATGTTTACATTGAAACTGAGTCTTCCAAGGTATAGAAACAAGTGCCAGTAGTAAACACATGCACTTGTTTCTATCCCTTGGAAGACTCAGTATCAACGTTAACGTAAATATACGTTGATCATGTGTCTCACAATGGATAGAAACAAGTGCCTGTGTTTACATCTAGGACATTTTTGGATACACTTGTAAAGTATTTATATCATATAAGTTAGGCTATAAAATCTTTCGGGTATTCATTTGGCAATAGAATATTGTACCTAGTCTGTCTCCTCTTTTTTATGAAGTTATTGTATCATTTTAAAACAGATACCTCTACATTTATGACATAAATCGGTTTTTTTTCACAAATTTAGTTCAGTTATCCTCCATGTTGTTGATCTTCACAACCATTGATCTGCGCATGCCCTGTTCCGAGGTTTACCTTTCCGAATGGGTTTGTTTAAATCGCGGGAAATACGATTTATCTGGGCATTTTCTAATTTTCTATTAAAGCATTTTGAAAATGACTGAATTTTTAGGCAATTTATATTTTTCATTATGTTTAGTTTTACTTTTACCTTTTTATGTATATTTTTTTTATCAGAAAAGGTAACGAACGTGCTAAATAAGTCATGATCCAGATTTCTCCAAATGTGGTCGAAGGGCTTAAATCCGATATTGCCCCAATGAATGTATTTGATAAAAAAAAAAATATTGTGCAATAGTTCTGGCCTCCAAACATTTCCAGAAATAACAAATAATTGTCGAGTACTGTGCTTGTGTGAATTTGGAATAACTCACTTAAATTGCTAGCTTAACAATCAGTAATAATCATAAATAAAACTGCTCTGTTTTCCAAAGCTTTCTATTGTGTTTTTTTTAACATTTAATTCTATAAAATGATTTCAGGCACTTTGTAAAATCCCTAGAAATATTAGTCCGATTCAGGCATTTTAGAAAATGCCTAAATTAAGAGATATAGATCTATCTGAATGTTAATAGTTTTGACTTGGAAACTGCACAGAGACTCGATCAGTTTTAGTAATATAACTTTTGGCTAGATCATGTCAGTTATGGTAGGAAATTATTTGAGAGGTTATGAATGGATCAACGCATTTTGTGCATTTTAAATATCGGGGACTCACTGATTATTATGACTAACAGACATTCACAATAGACTTATAAATTTCAATGCAAACAGAGAGCTAAACAGTCAGTGAAAAAGTTATTGAGGTTCTTGAAGCCGTGAGAAGAAACCACCCTTTTATCTTGTGAAAGGCGAAGCCATAAAAAAAGACATTTGTACGATTTCTATTTAAACTGAGACTACTATAACACATAGTTATAGTAGTCTCAGATTTAAATGAGATTCCCTTCACATTAGTTTTCCATGTTTGATGGCGAGAGGAGAGAGAAAGGAGGTGGGAGAACGGAACCCCCTGTCCGCTCCCTCATATATACACAAGAGATTGACAACTTCAACAATTTTTAGCGAAATCTAAGTCACCGTTTAAGCGACACGCGTGACTTTCATGAGAAGTCGCGATCGCGTGTGTGTATATGTCTCGAGTCATATGAAAATATTGAGACGGACATGTACATCTACCAGTCAATCAATATATACACACCCGAACAGTGTTCAAGTAACCTTTATTACTTAATGAAAGAATATGTCAAAATGGTCGTGCCGCGAAAAAATTTTAGTTGACCGACGATCCATAAAATATGGTTAAAGGTCAAATAAATCAAGTCAGACGGACATATAAAAAAATATGTGATTTTTCAGCACTTCTATTTTTTTAATTTTTTTTTTAAATATAAAGGTATATATGTATTGAGCTAATGCTGTCGTCGAAGGATTAGCATCTTTCTCTGTATATCTGCGACGCACCGACGTGTAAGCAAGAAAAACATTTCAAATGGTCTAACTAGCTGAAATGTAATCCAGCGAAAATCACAAAAAGAAAAAACAGATGAATAAGGATTAGAAAAGTAAAGCAGGTTTTAAAAAGACAGTGATAAAATTCACATTCCTGATACAAATGAAAGAAAAAAAATAAACTTGTTTTTTTCTCTCCTTTAAATCATGTTAAGTTATAAAAGCAGTGATGGCGATAAATTAATGCGTTATTTACACGAAATCTTGTAACGGTAAAACATTTTGTGTACATGATTTCCTGATTAAATAAAAACAGGTTTGGTAAGATAGAATGTTTAGCTTACACAAAGGACCATGTGGTCGAATGTGCTTTTGATTTTTTGCGTTCATGAATTACAATCGGCTGCTCTCAAAAAGCGTGCGAAGCCAAATCCCAAATATAGACATCGATTTGCATATAAATGACAATAAGTCAATTGAGTCGTTGTTGTGACGCTATTTCTAGAAAATACCAGGTACAGTCAAGGGAATCAAGCTACAGTCTTCCAGAAAAACGACGATTGTTTGTAACTCAACTGCATGCAAAGGGAGAAATTGACCATATCAGTGATTCAGCTTTAATCAGTCTGTAGTTGATCAGTGTACATAAAAAACAAAAAGTAAGTTGACCACTAGGTTAAGTCGGTTGTGTACCATGATTAGAGGATTTGACTCTATGATGCATCATTGGTATTCATATACTTAGCTGTTATGGTTCATGCAAATAAAGTTAAAACCATTTAAACAATTCATTTTACCGCAGAAACATCTTTTACTACATAATACATAACAATGAATTTTGCTATGAATTGCACCTTAGTTGTATGTTTGATGAATGTTGGTCACTTTACTAGAAAATTGTACTTCATGTGACATGATCCAGCAATTTCTACAACCACCAGCTATTTTTGTTTTGTTCATTATCACATCGTTCATCATGCATGTATTTTTTCTCACAGTCTCTTGTCAATTCATATAATCTTTTGAACTTTAACATTCAATTTAAGATACAGTAAGTAAAGTAAAGATATCTCGGGTCATGTCAATATACTAGTAATTCATGACCGTCACTCCGTCTTTAGGACTAAAAAAAATAAGTATCAAAATGGTCGCTATTGTAGGAAATAATTTAAAACTTTATTAGAATATGTCTGTGTATATCTATAAAAGCTATAGGCATGGCTTGACTCCACATGCACTTGTCTCAGATTTTTCAGGTTTTTATTACATACACTTTAATAAAATTTGAGACAAGTGCCTGTGCTGGACTCCAAGTCTTTGGTGCATATATTGCAAACAAACAAAACAAAAAAATAGGAAAAAGCAAAAAAAAGTTAACTGGCATTAATGATCAGAAAATTTATACTATATAGAGACAGAAGAATTCTGTCAAGGAGTACCCTATATTTGCAATGCAAGAAATGTGGGGTTTTTTTCTGGTCTAAGACAAAAAAATAGACTATACTGGGTAAAAATACAATGACTTGGGTGAAATGAACAAAAAGTGCAACCCCGAAAATATTTGAAACAGTATAAAGATATGACCAGAGATTCTACTGAAATCTTTTGATGGTTGGAGGTTGCACTTTATATACTATCTTTTCGATTATTACAGAAAGTGAATTGTGAAATGATACGCTTTTAGCAGCCAATTTGGTTTAATTTGGTAAAAATAAGCTAAGAAACACCATTGAAGAATTATTCACTTACAAGTAAATAACTCAACCTTATCAAATCCTTATCATTGAGAACTTTAAAGGCTTTAGATTGCGTTACGCATGTATTCATAAAAAAAGGGAAAGAATGTCAACATTGAAAATGCAACAAGGATGAACCATTGCATGGTTGACTAATTCGATCCACACTAAAAATCCTTTTTATGCATGCAGGTGAAAACGATGATAAAGATCCTGTTTTTAAAACCTTCAATATGAAATCAAAACAGATCTAGAAAATTCAATTGTTGAATATTCTAGTAGCAAAGAAGTAATTCAAGTACACCTTTTACAGTCAGGTGCGCTTGAGTACTATTGTGCATACTCTTTAGTTATATACAAAAAAAAATCAAAATGGGGTATCACAATTTCACTTTGTCTAAGTAAATTTCCCTAAATACCAGAAAAGTAAAAAAAATATGGGTCCAGTGAATTACCCGAGAAACGTGTCAGCTTACAGTCGGTGTGCTCGAATGAACAAAATAGACGGCTTTCTTTTGTATGTTTTGTCCTCATTTTGAAGGTAATGTTGAGTTGGTTATTTGAAGACTTTGCATTGCATGGGAGATTTCATTGTATAGAATGAAGATAACTTATATATAGAATGAAGATAACAACATATGTCTGAACTTTTAGTATTTCATTTCAATGAATAAAAAACTGACATGTTTTTCTGTTATAAATCGTGATGAATTGTTTTATGTGTTCATGCTGCCCATCAAGGGCCTTGGAATAAAAGATATTCTTATTCTTATTCTATTATTATCCTTTCCATAAACTTCTACATACCATACCACAAAGACATAGTAATTCTTTGATTTGACGGAGTATATTAAATAAATAGCTGACCATTCAAGTCTTCGAAAGATTCCCAATTTGGTTACTGGAATTTCATTTTTTTGCTCACAAAAGTTCACTAACAAAACTACATGTAAGCACTTACGATTCCTCGTGTATTTTTTTCTTATTTTTATGTTTTCTTCTTAGCCATGTCTGCTGACGAATGCTCAGAGTTGTCATCCTCAGATGATACATTTTCTCCAATAGTAAGAAGAAGAAGAAAGTGTTATAAACCAACTAAAGGTGCATCAAAAACCGATCCATCATTCAAGGGTGCCACCGTTTCTATGATGACCCACGTTAAAGATGGAGACAGTTATTTGTTTATATCAGCACACTTCAGGTAGTTACTGTATAGTATGTATCGCAAGTCGAATCTCTGTTCGGTATCATCAACGAATGCGTGACTGAGGGGGATAGGAGGGGTCCTGATCCCGAAATCCCGGACTTAAAAAAACGAAATCCCGAGGTCCCGATTTTAAATAAAATAAATCCCGACGTCCCGAAATCCGAAGAAAGGATTCCCGGATCCCGAAAGGGTCAATCCCGTAATCCCGAGCTTAAAAACACCCGATCCCGGAGTCCCGATAAAGGTCCTATTCCCCCTCATGAGTATGCCGTGGTGAATATGAAATTGTTTGCTTCCATAGATTCTATAAAACGCATAATTTGGTAGCGAGGGCAAGAACTTCTGACGTTTGTAAGGTATATTAGTGATATCTGTCATGCCTCATGTCAGCTTACAACATGCATTTTATAGATTTTATAATAACGCGAAATTTGCGTAACTAATGGATTCCTTATTTTGTTTCACAACATTTAAATTACACGCACGGATTTGATAAAGCAAAATTAGATAAACCAACATTATTCATTGACCGGCGGTCTAGGTGGCTTTGAACTTGATAGAACAATTTGATACAAAAAAATGTGTCGGTTCTTGTAACATTTTGAAGGTCAAAACCTTTAAACCACTACATTTCAAGAACTTTGATAATTTTAGATGATCATTACAAAATTATACGTGACCTATCGGGAATGCAAACATGAAAAAGTTCATCTTTTGTTTTGTTTTTTAGTAATGTGAACTATTTGCTGAATAAAAGAAACCATGGTTGTGGAGAGTCGTTCTATGGATTGTATGGCTCCTTAAGTGAAGATGAAGATTTACCAGAATCACAAGAAACAGCTAATTATTACTTCCCTTATTCATGTAGGTTATTTACCCATTCCATGACCTATCACATTGGCAACGTATATATGTCGCATATTTGTTCCGCCAAACAAGTATTCTATCGGTCCTGGAGTACTAAAATTAGATTATAGAAGAGAGCAGTAAGTAGCGAGTGGAGTCGATGTATGAATCTTTAACTAAAACAATCTAGCAGTTTTAAAATTATTTTTCTTTTGCTACTTAAATATATGTACATGGGTTTTGAAAGTGCAAAATGTTTGAAAGTGCGTCTTTTTGTCTTTTTGTCACTATGAAAAACAAATTATTGACATTTACACTAAAAAAAATGTCTCCATATGTTTTCATTCTTCAACCATTAAACTGTAGATATTAAGATCAATAAAAATACAAAAATAAATAGTTATATGCATTGGTTTATGTGTTTCAATATAAAGTTATTTCATCTTTTATTTACACTAAACCGTAACTTTTTCCTGAAGTTATTTGTAATTACATAAATTCCATTTCTGATGACCCCATTTTGGTTGCAGCAAAAATGTGTGCCTCCTGTTCCACAAGACGAACTCCATTATGGAGAGATGCTGAAGATGGTACTCCATTGTGTAATGCCTGTGGCATAAGGTATAATTCTAGATCATTCTTTGTATACAATAATAATTAGTTTTTAACTATACTCATTTACATATACCTTTCATATCTTGTGAACATGTGTAAGCATTTCAAACATTTGCAATCATCCCAATCGACGAAATTTTATGAAGGATGTATTTTGTAAATGTACAAGTGTGGACACAGATCAGTGTGGATACTATGTTTGATTTTCAAGTGTGGACACACATCAGTGTGGATACTATGTTTTGATGTTTGGATGTGTTTTCTGACAAATCGAGTTCTATATTAAACTGTGTTGCGCATTGACAGTCAATCTGTACCAAACACTAAAAATTACCAGTATCGTTTATTTCATAATTAGTTGTAATGTACACTAAGATATAAGAATTGCAATGAGGAATATGTCAAAGCGAGAACAAATTGTGTTATTTATCCCCAATCAATCAGCATGGTCACAATGTGTACAAATAAAACAAAAGATTAAATGCCTTAATTTTTTAAAATCGTGAAAATTTGAAGAAAAAAAATCAGGGAAAATATCGAGTACCTCGAGCTCGACTGACTTTTTCCTTTTTTCATTAAAGGTCCACCTTATATTTTCATTTTTTATTTTTACTAAGTTTTCGTATAACAGATAGGTAGAGACTGTAGCACAAATGATCAACAAGACAAGATCTAGACAAATGACCGAAAATATCATCAAAATGACGAAAAAACAAACAAACAATAACATACAAAACACAACATAAAAATAAGTATGGGATTGTAGTTACGACATAATTAACATATCCTCAATCATATTTGAAATGAAAAGACTGAGCAACACGAACCCCACAAAAAAAAACCAAAAAACTAGGCCGTAGGGGCGATCTCAGGTGGTTGGGAAGGGTAATGATAATTTCATAAAAAAAAATGCTGACGGCCTGAGAACATCATCTTATATATATTTTTCATGTTTCTATAGGTTTAAGAAGTATCGTATGAGATGTGGTCACTGCTGGCACATTCCGAAGAAAGATGTCAAGACTTATCCAAACTGTCCTGTCTGTGGATCAGTCCTACGAATAGCTGTTGGTCGTCGTTCAACGTGGTGAAAATACAGTTTTATAGCATGAGAGAATATTAGCGAGATTGAGAGTGTAATCAAGTGTGACGTTTTTTAAATTCAGCATCAGTAAAATTATAACAAACAGTCTTAAAATATACCAGGTTTTATGTTGTGATGTAAAAAAAAAACATTTTGACTTTAGCTGTTTATATTTTTTTACGATATGGTCATCTTAAGTTTATAAGATATTTTAGTATTGTTTTATTGTTTTTACAAAATATTGTTAATACATATCGGGTTTTTGTTTCGATTCACGCAAAATTGCAAACAATTATACATGCCTAGTGATAGGTAATATTTCTCATCTTATGGTGTAAAATATCTTCAGGCTTTTTATACATTGTCCAAATAATGGTGTTTTTGTTTTTGTTTTGCTACTTCAAGTACGAGTTTAAGTTCCACTTAGTAGCATGATTAGATTATCTACCAAAAAATACCTTGAAATAAATTAAAATCTCCCTCTTTGTAATATTCTCTCATGTGCACATTTAAAAGGAGGTATGATAAGAATCCCTATCAAGGTACCTGAAACTGCAAATGATTTTTACAAATATTAAGCTTGGCATGTTCATTTAGTAGACAAATGAACCTGTAATGCTATGATTTGATTTCAGTGAGCCAAAGTTCCACTATGGTTAGATTGAAGTATCAAAGTTTACATCTAAAATGGTCGTTTTTAAACGTACTGTATAGGCAAATAACACAGCCTTTCTTGTAAAGATATTTTATCCACTATTAACGTCTATATGTATGACTACATTGAAACAAAGAACAAAGACTGTGGCTATGAACGTTAAAAATGCATAACTACGGATCTCAAAACGAAGTAAATAAATGCAAGGTTTGAATTCTGTATGTAAGATAACATTTAAAAAAAATGAATATTGTCATAGCTTCAAACGAAAATCTTATGAACATCTGAAGAATGTTATTTGATTTGTTCAATGCTTAGTTTTTCAATGTCAAGGGGACATAATTGTGACCTTATCATACCTCCTCCTTTTGGGGATATAATCAAATAAGTCCTCAACCTTTAATTTGTTCTAGCATATTTTGTTGTTGTGTTTTTAATATTTATTTCTGTTATTAAATATTGTTTTCCTGAAACACAGATAGTGTTTTCACATTCTTATTTTGTTAAACCATTCATGTGATACCCAAAATACTACAAATTGTTATTTTTTCTAGTTCTAATGATTGTGTTTGTTTTTAAAGATATATCCCTTGTGGATATAACAATTATCACATTAATGGACATTTATAATAGTTGTTTTGTTCTTATTTAAACACAGGTAGTGTTTTTGGTGTTTGGTTTACTTTTTTGAAATAGTTATACTCTATATATTTATGGGAGCCCGCATATAACTTCCATTTTTTGTTATTGCTTAGTCTAACTTTTCAAATGATTGCTTAGTTCTAAGTTAAATGATGCGTAGTGCCATTGTGTAATCTATTTGCCAGTTAACAATATTATTCCTATTTTAAAACAGAACAGAAACATTCCCTATCGTGACCAATGAGAATGCTTCACATTAAACGAAAATCACTTCAAACGGTACATCGTGTTGTATTGACATTGCTTATGTTTTGACATTCCCGTTTAAACACCCACCGTGATGAACGCTAGATTGCTTTAATTTCTCTGCCAAATAAAACCTTTCTTTTCCGAGTACTGAAACAAGTTTTTTTAAACCATGCCTGTCTCTGAATTGTATTCTGCTTATGATGAAATATATTCCACTGAAAATCCAAGTAAAAAAACTTGATAATATATTGAACACGACAACGAACTGATTTTTTTGGCATTATAATAGTGCAATTCCTCCAATGTATGTGATCTACAAAAGTGATATCTAAAATAATGAATTTGATATTTCAGAGAATCTATGAAAAATATATTTATTGTTATTTTTGTAAGTTTTATGTATATAGAGTTATTTTTGATAATAAATTTATTAGTTACAAAATTTTATTATAGAAAAATTTTGTAGAAAAAATCTTCTTATTTATTGTCTTTCTTTGTAACGTTGTTTCTCATGTAAAGCTGAGTGATTGGAATAGTGTCACCATATCTTGATAATGTTACCAAAAACGTCAATGAAATCCGCCCAGACTGGGCTTGGGAAAGAACCAAGAGCAGATAGTTTAAACGCACCATGAGTTTTCCAGTTTACACGTCTTTTGCTATTGTTGTGTGTAGAGTTTTAAACATAAATTCCCTTTTAAGTACAGAGAGGAAATGAAAAATAAAATCACGAGACTGTCGGTAGTTTAAGGGATTCCAATAAGAAGTTATGAATGATTTTTATTGTAATTTGTTCTATCTTGGAACAAGACTTGAAATGGAAGTCAGTATTTACCATCATCTTTTGAACAAAGTCTGAAATCAAAAATGTTAAAATGAGTGCCTCTTTTTTGATAGAGTGTCATAATACTCTCTGCACGTTAAATAACTATTTATTGTGAGTACTCCAACTCTTCAAATGGACCTTATAGGGTAATATCTTCGTTTAGATGGTATACCACAAAGAAACACCTGCCCCTATTCAACAAAAATATTCTGGTGGCTACCTGAAGAGCAACATTTGATAGTTTTGAATTCCTGGCATTAACTTTAAGATATCTCAAATAGCTCTCGTTGCGAGAAAAAAAAAATTGAAAATAGAAACGGGGAATGTGTTAGAGACAACAACCCGACCAAAGGATTGAAACAACAGAAGGCCACCAGTTGGTTATCAACACTATGACCGGAAGCGGTCTCCATCTGGCCCCTCAACAAAATGTGTCTTTTATAGCTGACTTTGTGGTATGGGATTTGTTAATTGTCGAAGTCCGTACGGGGACCTATAGTTCTTAATTTATGTGTCATTTGGTCTCTTGAGGGGAGTCTCATTGGCAATTTTTTTTTTTTTTTTTTTTTTAAGTTCAGTGAAAGTGGACATCGCACTTTTCAACTCCAAAAACATAGCCTATGTGTGCAGATGCTCTGTACTGTAAACGCCGATCAATCAATCAATCATCGTGCATAGACGGAACAATGGTTGAAGAATGTGGGGACTTCTTTTTGTCACCTCAGTTCAGGTATTGGTTTGCTGACTAATAATAACCCTGATGACAAATAGAATAATATTCCCTTTTCGTGTCACACAGAAAGCTTTTTCAAACTTTGAATTTAATTAATGTAAACCCTATTCGTCTACCACACATACATGTGCATGTGTACTGTAATATAGAATACTGCATGTTTATTTATACTCATTTATGCACGTCGTGTCCACTTTGTGCATATGTGAGTTACATGTGTAAGGTCGTTTGAGGTAAATCTTCACGTGAAAAGTTTTCATGCGAGATTCGTTTGAAATTCACGTGAGCAAATTTTGACTGTGTATCCATGAAGATCTTACACAGAACATTACTAATATAGGGAAAGTCAAGATATAGACTACCCATGATGATCTAATTGAAAACGTCTGATAAAGAGTATATGTTCAAGATATTTACTACCAATGAAGATCTAACAAAGAACATAACCATAACAGGGTTGTTCAAGCTAGTGACTACCCAAGCTAATCTCATACAGAACCTCTCGTAAAGGGTACATGGTCAAGATATTGACTGCCAATAACGATCTTACACAGGACATAACGAACACAAGGTGTTCGAGATATTAACTACTAATGACGATTTATACAGGGCATAACTAACACTAGGTGTTTGAGATATTGACTACCAATCAAGATCTCACACACAGCATAACTATAACAGGATGTTCAAGATATTGACTATTCGTGCCGACCTCACACAGAACAGGGTGTTCAAGATATTTACTATTCATGACGACCTCATACAGAACAGAGTGTTCAAGATATTGACTACCCATAACGATCTCATACAGAACATGGTGTTTAAGATAATGACTACCCATAACGATCTCACACAGAACATGGTAATCAAGATATTGACTATTCATGACGACCTCATACAGAACAGGGTGTTCAAGATATTTACTATTCATGACGACCTCATACAGAACAGAGTGTTCAAGATATTGACTACCCATAACGATCTCATACAAAACATGGTGTTTAAGATAATGACTACCCATAACGATCTCACACAGAACATGGTAATCAAGATATTGACTATTCATGACGACCTCATACAGAACAGGGTGTTCGAGATATTGACTATTCATGACGACCTCACACAGAACAGGGTGTTTAAGATATTGACTATCCATCATAATCTCACACAGAACAGGGTGTTTAAGATATTGACTATCCATGACGATCTCACACAGAACAGGGTGTTTAAGATATTGACTAACCATGACGACAGAACAGGGTGTTTAAGTTATTGACTATCCATGACGATCTCACACAGAACAGGGTGTTTAAGATATTATGACTATCGAAGATTATCTCACACAGAACAGGGT
The DNA here is from genome assembly GCF_036588685.1 of Mytilus trossulus. Classification (NCBI taxonomy): domain Eukaryota; kingdom Metazoa; phylum Mollusca; class Bivalvia; order Mytilida; family Mytilidae; genus Mytilus; species Mytilus trossulus. The sequence goes on from NC_086373.1 coordinate 13,334,556, forward strand.
TTTTGAGGTATTGACTATCCATGATGACTCACACAGAACAGGGTGTTTAAGATATTGGCTATCCATGACGATCTCACAAACAACAGGGTGTTTGAGATATTGACTATCCATAATGACTCACACAGAACAGGGTGTTTAAGATATTGACTATTCATGACGACCTCACACAGAACAGGATGTTCAAGATATTGACTATTCATGACGACCTCACACAGAACAGGGTGTTCAAGATATTGACTATCCATGACGACCTCATACAGAACAGGGTGTTCAGGAAATTGACTATTCATGACGACCTCATACAGAACAGGGTGTTCAAGATATTGACTATTCATGACGACCTCACACAGAACATGGTGTTTAAGATATTGACTACCCATGACGATCTCACCTGAACATGGTGTTCAAGATAATGACTACCCATGACGATCTCATACAGAACAGGCTGTTCAAGATAATGACTACCCATAACGATCTCATACAGAACAGGGTGTTTAAGATATTGACTATCCATCATAATCTCACACAGAACAGGGTGTTTAAGATATTGACTATCCATGACAATCTCACACAGAATAGGGTATTTGAGGTATTGAATATCCATGATGACTCACACAGAACAGGGTGTTTAAGATATTGACTAATCATGACGACAGAACAGGGTGTTTAAGATATTGACTATCCATGACAATCTCACACAGAACAGGGTGTTTTAGATATTGTGACTATCGAAGATTATCTCACACAGAACAGGGTTTTTGAGGTATTGACTATCCATGATGACTCACACAGAACAGGGTGTTTAAGATATTGACTATCCATGACGATCTCACAAACAACAGGGTGTTTGAGATATTGACTATCCATAATGACTCACACAGAACAGGGTGTTTAAGATATTGACTATCCATGACGATCTCACACAGAACAGGGTGTTTGAGATATTGACTATCCATGATGACTCACACAGAACAGGGTGTTTAAGATATTGACTACTCATGAAGATCTCACACAGAACAGGGTGTTTGAGATATTGACTATCCATGATGACTCACACAGAACAGGGTGTTTAAGATATTGACTATCCATGATGACTCACACAGAACAGGGTGTTTAAGATATTGACTACCCATGACGATCTCATACAGAACAGGGTGTTCAAGATAATGACTACCCATGACGATCTCATACAGAACAGGCTGTTTAAGATATTGACTATCCATGACAATCTAACACAGAACATGGTGTTCAAGATAATGACTACCCATGACGATCTCACACATAACATGGTGTTTAAGATATTGACTATCCATGACAATCTCACACAGATCAAGCTGTTCAAGATAATGACTACTCATGACGATCTCATACAGAACAGGGTGTTTAAGATATTGCCTATCCATAACGATCTCACACAGAACAGGGTGTTTGAGATATTGACTACCCATGACGATCTCACACAGAACATGGTGTTTAAGATATTGACTCCCCATGACGATCTCATACAGAACATGGTGTTCAAGATAATGACTACCGTTGACGATCTCATACAGAACATGGTGTTTAAGATATTGATTATCCATGACGATCTCATACAGAACATGGTGTTTAAGATATTGACTACCCATAACGATCTCACCGGAACATGGTGTTTAAGATAATGAATAACCATGACGATCTCACACATAACATGGTGTTTAAGATATTGACTATCCATGACGATCTCATACAGAACATGGTGTTTAAGATATTGACTACCCATGACGATCTCACACAGAACATGGTGTTCAAGATAATGACTACCCATGAAGATCTCACACAGAACATGGTGTTCAAGATATTGACTACCCATAACGATCTCACACAGAACATGGTGTTCAAGATAATGACTACCCATGACGATCTCATACAGAACATGGTGTTTAAGTTATTGACTATCCATGACAATCTCACACAGATCAAGCTGTTCAAGATAATGACTACTCATGACGATCTCATACAGAACAGGGTGTTTAAGGTATTGCCTATCCATAACGATCTCACACAGAACAGGGTGTTTAAGATATTGACTACCCATGACGATCTCATACAGAACAGGGTGTTCAAGATATTGACTACCCATGACGATCTAACACAGAACATGGTGTTCAAGATATTGACTACCCATGACGATCTCACACTGTACATGGTGTTTAAGATATTGACTATCCATGACAATCTCACACAGATCAAGCTGTTCAAAATAATGACTACTCATTACGATCTCATACAGAACAGGGTGTTTAAGATATTGACTACCCATAACGCTCTCACACAGAACATGGTGTTTAAGATATTGACTATCCATGACGATCTCATACAGAACATGGTGTTTGAGATATTGACTATCCATGATGACTCACACAGAACAGGGTGTTTAAGATATTGACTACTCATGAAGATCTCACACAGAACAGGGTGTTTGAGATATTGACTATCCATGATGACTCACACAGAACAGGGTGTTTAAGATATTGACTATCCATGATGACTCACACAGAACAGGGTGTTTAAGATATTGACTATTCATGACGACCTCATACAGAACAGGGTGTTCAAGATATTGACTATTCATGACGACCTCACACAGAACATGGTGTTTAAGATATTGACTACCCATGACGATCTCACCTGAACATGGTGTTCAAGATAATGACTACCCATGACGATCTTATACAGAACAGGCTGTTCAAGATAATGACTACCCATAACGATCTCATACAGAACAGGGTGTTTAAGATATTGACTATCCATCATAATCTCACACAGAACAGGGTGTTTAAGATATTGACTATCCATGACAATCTCACACAGAATAGGGTATTTGAGGTATTGACTATCCATGATGACTCACACAGAACAGGGTGTTTAAGATATTGACTAATCATGACGACAGAACAGGGTGTTTAAGATATTGACTATCCATGACGATCTCACACAGAACAGGGTGTTTAAGATATTGTGACTATCGAAGATTATCTCACACAGAACAGGGTTTTTGAGGTATTGACTATCCATGATGACTCACACAGAACAGGGTGTTTAAGATATTGACTATCCATGACGATCTCACAAACAACAGGGTGTTTGAGATATTGACTATCCATAATGACTCACACAGAACAGGGTGTTTAAGATATTGACTATCCATGACGATCTCACACAGAACAGGGTGTTTGAGATATTGACTATCCATGATGACTCACACAGAACAGGGTGTTTAAGATATTGACTACTCATGAAGATCTCACACAGAACAGGGTGTTTGAGATATTGACTATCCATGATGACTCACACAGAACAGGGTGTTTAAGATATTGACTACCCATGACGATCTCATACAGAACAGGGTGTTCAAGATAATGACTACCCATGACGATCTCATACAGAACAGGCTGTTTAAGATATTGACTATCCATGACAATCTAACACAGAACATGGTGTTCAAGATAATGACTACCCATGACGATCTCACACATAACATGGTGTTTAAGATATTGACTATCCATGACAATCTCACACAGATCAAGCTGTTCAAGATAATGACTACTCATGACGATCTCATACAGAACAGGGTGTTTAAGATATTGCCTATCCATAACGATCTCACACAGAACAGGGTGTTTGAGATATTGACTACCCATGACGATCTCACACAGATCAAGCTGTTCAAGATAATGACTACTCATGACGATCTCATACAGAACAGGGTGTTTAAGATATTGCCTATCCATAACGATCTCACACAGAACAGGGTGTTTGAGATATTGACTACCCATGACGATCTCACACAGAACATGGTGTTTAAGATATTGACTCCCCATGACGATCTCATACAGAACATGGTGCTCAAGATAATGACTACCGTTGACGATCTCATACAGAACATGGTGTTTAAGATATTGACTATCCATGACGATCTCATACAGAACATGGTGTTAAAGATATTGACTACCCATAACGATCCCACCTGAACATGGTGTTTAAGATAATGAATAACCATGACGATCTCACACATAACATGGTGTTTAAGATATTGACTATCCATGACGATCTCATACAGAACATGGTGTTTAAGATATTGACTACCCATGACGATCTCACACAGAACATGGTGTTCAAGATAATGACTACCCATGACGATCTCACACAGAACATGGTGTTCAAGATATTGACTACCCATAACGATCTCACACAGAACATGGTGTTCAAGATAATGACTACCCATGACGATCTCATACAGAACATGGTGTTTAAGTTATTGACTATCCATGACAATCTCACACAGATCAAGCTGTTCAAGATAATGACTACTCATGACGATCTCATACAGAACAGGGTGTTTAAGGTATTGCCTATCCATAACGATCTATCACAGAACATGGTGTTTAAGATATTGACTACCCATGACGATCTCATACAGAACAGGGTGTTCAAGATATTGACTACCCATGACGATCTAACACAGAACATGGTGTTCAAGATAATGACTACCCATGACGATCTCACACATAACATGGTGTTTAAGATATTGACTATCCATGACGATCTAACACAGAACATGGTGTTCAAGATAATGACTACCCATGACGATCTCACACTGTACATGGTGTTTAAGATATTGACTATCCATGACAATCTCACACAGATCAAGCTGTTCAAAATAATGACTACTCATGACGATCTCATACAGAACAGGGTGTTTAAGATATTGACTACCCATAACGCTCTCACACAGACTATGGTGTTTAAGATAATGACTATCCATGACGATCTCACACAGAACATGGTGTTTAAGATATTGACTACCCATGACGATCTCATACAGAACAGGGTGTTCAAGATATTGACTACCCATGACGATCTAACACAGAACATGGTGTTCAAGATAATGACTACCCATGACGATCTCACACATAACATGGTGTTTAAGATATTGACTATCCATGACGATCTAACACAGAACATGGTGTTCAAGATAATGACTACCCATGACGATCTCACACTGTACATGGTGTTTAAGATATTGACTATCCATGACAATCTCACACAGATCAAGCTGTTCAAAATAATGACTACTCATGACGATCTCATACAGAACAGGGTGTTTAAGATATTGACTACCCATAACGCTCTCACACAGAACATGGTGTTTAAGATATTGACTATCCATGACGATCTCATACAGAACATGGTGTTTAAGATAATGACTACCCATAATGATCTCGCACAGAACAGGGTGTTTAAGGTATTGACTACCCATAACGATCTCATACAGAACAGGGTGTTTAAGATAATGACTATCCATGACGATCTCACACAGAACAGGCTGTTCAAGATAATGACTACCCATGACGATCTCATACAGAACATGGTGTTTAAGATATTGACTACCCATAACGATCTCACACAGAATATATATTACCTTATATCTTATGGCTTAAGGGTTGGGGACATTAAAAAAACACAGTATGTAATGTTTTATGAAATTTATTTTTGTGACAACAAAGGCCACAGCTTACAAGACATGAACAGTGCATACAATATAGAACCTACACTAAAGTCATGTAAGCCTTAGGATTACAATGAAGCAAAACTATAAACCTCACATCAGAGGCACTGATTTTATACATCAACTTCTTAACAAACTTGTTTAATAAAATTCTAAATTAGTTGGTCTCTTAATTAGTACCTTTCAACCAATTAACAAACTTTAACTTTTGTTTAGACAATGTCTTAACATGAAAATCTCAACAACATATTTCTCATGTATACTGTAAATCTTTATACAAAATTGATTTAAAGAAACTGATTTACAATCTTTTACAGTTGAAAAAATGGTGAAATTCTGTTCTAATATTAAGTAACAGCTTGCTGAAAAAGACATAGCTGCTTAATACCAATGGTTTGAATACAGATTATTTCAATTATTCATGGTTTTCAAAAGTTTTTTTCTAAAAATTATTAAAATGTACCAGTTATAGCTAATGGTTGATAATTTTCAACTTTTTAACAATACAGTTGCTTCAGTACAAAAAGATTTCAATTTCAAGCTAAGGCTCATGTTACCTCGTCAAAACTTTTTGTAAACAGTAATTGTGTGTTTAATTCTACAGCATTTTCCATTTTCAGATACTATTACTGTGCATGTATTTCTGATATTCAATCCCACAACTTATCTTGTCAGGATGATTTGTATCTTTACGTGAGAAAGGTAGATAACTCCTAACATAAACCATGTAAAACTGTAACATTTCCATAACTATTAATGTGTAAGGCAAAATCTTCACAACCAATTTGTACAACAATATTTTTGGGGATATGTCAACATATCCTCACTATTATATAGTAAACTAATCCATCCTTAATAATCTCATGGTATAACTTATAACCAGATTTTACTGTAATACTTGAAATTGGGAAAAGTTACATTAACAGAAGATTTTAAATTAATTTATGTGGCCAAATCAATATACAAAGGTCCATCTCTGTATTCTTTTCTTCTTCCATTTTTCCACATACAATGTCATTTTCTTAACTCCTGCTATTTTGGATAAAACAATAATAAAAAAATTGCCAAATGTGATTTGTATATAGAAACAAGAAATATTTAAAGGTCGATTCATTTTTGATTTTACATCTATAAGAAAAAGCCATTTCTAAAAATTAAAATTGTTGTAAATTTCTTTCAATCACATGTTTGCAATTAGTTTTAGGTTTTATGTTTTTGGTAGGGTTTTGTATAACATGCACCACATGTCTAACATGTGACCTATAAAAATATATATATCAATCCATGCTGTATGTGTTGAAGAGAAATTAAATGAACTGGTCTATTTTAAATTGTCAATTTACTTGACTTAAACAAAAGGAAAATATATACATACACAGAATATCACTCAAATCTTAGGATTTCATCATAAATAAATGGTGACTAGATCAGGTTACTTTGGTATTTGATTTTTATATAAAAATATACAGAAAACTAAGAAAATATGGCTGTGAACTATATACAAAAATGTTACCATGACAACTATATTCTGAGTAGACACAGCATTGAAATAAAACTAAATGTATTTTATGTTTTCTCTGCCATTTAGACTTATTTTGATTAACCTCAAAACAAAAATTAGAAAAACAAACAAAAAAACAAACAAAGGGGAATAACTCAATAAAATAATCGAGAATACTGAAAGGCAATGTGTAAAATATGGTGAACTGAAATATACTCCTAAAAAAACACCTGTCTGAAAAGAAAAAAAAAAGCTAGTGTCTTTAGTTACTCTACTAAATCTATGAATCATAATTCACATTTTGAATCTTTTTATGAAACTTAATTTGAAATTTAATCATGAAACTAAAATGATGATATATTTATATGTAATTGTTAAAATGAGTTGATAACATACTTTGAAAAAATCTACTGTAAATTGGTTAATTTTTCGTGGAGAATTTCAGGCCAGAACCTGATTGTGAGGCTTTGTTTTTGAGTAATTCTTATCTTCCTTTAAAGATTTATTTATATAGTGTTGATATTTTTGAAATACAACCTCAATGGTGATTTTGGCGAAAAATAAACTCTTCACGAAAAATATCCCTTTTTACAGTAAATGATGGTAAAATGCTGTATCTACTGTAAACTTTCACTGATATATTATGCAATGCAAAACAATACTGTCATCTACTTATATATATATAATATTTAAAAAAACACCAACAATGGAATTATGATGTAATATATTGCAAAAAAAAATAATGAATATATCCCATCTTTAAGATGGTTTAGCACCTTCAAATCTAACTGAATTTTTAAATTAAAAATATTTTTTCTAAAATTTCATGTATTCAATTTTTCAACAATTTTTCCTACCAGAAATGCCAAAAAAGGGGAATTCAAATTATAGTAAAAGTTGAATACCTTTAATTTATAACATTTTTATACAGTAATAAAAACAAAATTCCAAACAAAGCCAAAAAAACTACTGGTAGTGATTTTGTGAAATTAAAAACAAATTTATATAACAATCAACACAAATAAGCACTTTAATGTGACAATTTAGAGGCTGCCAAGCACAGACAAACAAATAACATCTCAATCAACAGTTACTTCCCTTTATGCCTTAATTTCAAACCATCATAGTCTTAAAATTTTCTTCTTTAATCCATAGTTTCTAACAAATTTGTCATCTCAATATTCCAACTTGAATTAATAAACTTTGTTTTATGTCATGTGACAAATGAAGTTTGAGATGAGAAGTTCCTTACATGTACATGCAAAGCACATCTGAGACCTGGTTTGTTTAATGAGCTCTAATACACCGGTCTGTAATAGTTAACATTATTTTTGATTGACAAGGGGAGATAACTAATCACTAACACTCGTTATAATCTACCGTCCTTTGTTCTGGAATGTAACTATTCTGTGACATTAAATTTGAAAACTTTTGACACTCAGACACGTCTATTGTTGCTGGTCCAGTTAACGTATTACAGTTTGAGACATTAGGTTTATAATTTGATGAAGCACCACTACTAGATGATTGTTTACTACTAGCTATTGAGCCAGCTGGCGACAATTTTGAAGGTCCATTATGGTTAGGCATCTGATTGGGTGGAGGTCCTCTTTGCATTAATATAGGACCTTGACCAGGGTACTGTTGCATTTGTTGCGGACCTAAGTTAGGATAATAATGAACACGTGTTGAATCCTGGTAATTTGGAGGGGGTTGACCCATTCCTGGATGGCCTATCATTCCCGGATGGCCTATCATTCCTGGATGTGACATTGTTGATGATGGGTCTGATCCACCACTACTTCCCGTCAGCCCAGTCATTGCTGTTGTATTACTTGGACCAGTGCTACTATGATGGCTGGGTCCACTTTGAGAACTCTGATGTGTACTGCCTGAATGTGCTGAATGACTCTGACTTAGGCTCCAGTGTGGATTTAACATTAATACTTCTGTCTTCCATGCTCGAAGACGTGCATGTATTTCTCTAAAAGTTGGTCTCCTGTTGGGTACCTCATGCCAACATTCAACCATAAGACCATATACTCTTGTTGGACACTCCTCTGGTGAAGGCAAGATTTGCCGAGCTCTTACAACTTCAATAACTTCGGGATTTGAATAACCATAGTATGGCTGTAAACCGAAGCTGAAAATTTCCCACATGACAACACCAAATGACCAGATATCTGTTTCTGTGGTGAATTTCCCATACAAAATGGCCTCCGGTGGCATCCATCGTACAGGAAGTATGGATTTACTTTGAACTCTGTAATAGTCTTGTGAATATATATCTCTAGATAGACCAAAATCTGAGATTTTAACACACATATTGTCACCAACAAGTATATTTCTGGCGGCTAAGTCTCTGTGTACATAATGATGGCTTGACAAGTATTCCATGCCAGCAACTATTTGTGTAGCAATGTGTAATAAGTCACCGTATTCTAACGCATGTTTTAAACCTTCCGATTCATTGGATAACCCAACATCTGAATTAGGTGAATGAGTAACAAGATATTCATGCAAGTCACCGAGTTGCATGTATTCAAATAACATACACATAGGTTCTTGTTTCATACAAACACCAAGTAAACACACAATGTTCCCATGTCTAAGTTCAGACATCAGGTCAACTTCACGTCGGAAATCATTCTTAACTTTCGGTAAAGAATTCTCCTTCAAAGTTTTAATGGCTACTTTAGAAATCATATTATCACCATATAGTCCAAGCACTTCTCCTTTAAACACTTTCCCAAACTGTCCTTCACCTAATTCCTGTAGGAACCTGATAGAAGATATCGGAAAGTCTCTTACATTCATGGCTGACTTGAGTGGCACAGTTTCCATGTTAGTGGCCGGCTGATCAACTTTAGATTTGACACCAGCATCTTTTTGTTTTTTATGTCTCTGACACAAACATGCGATGGCAAGTAAGATTATTAAAGCTAGTGGTACAATGATTCCTGGTACTAAATACATTAATTTGTTCACTGGTTCTGCTCCAATAGCTCCTTGACCGGGACCAGCACCAACTGAAAAGGAGGAAAATAATGTTGATGGTTCATGTAAATATATACTATTTTGTAATCCAAAATTCTAATTGAAGATGTATCTTGTGTTCCTAGAGATCAAAATGATGATTTCTATATTTGCATGCATATATTGCTATTTTTACAGTATCTTTTAAAAAGTAAATGTTAATTGTTTATTTATTATAATGTAAACTAAAATATAAGTTTGAGACTCATTTTATTGTTGTTTTTCTTTTTGGGTGGCAGAGGATAGAAAGAAGGAAAGTTTTAAACGAAAAATATATTAATGTTACTTGGCGAAAAAAATTATAAAGTGGCGAAAAATATATTGTTTTGGCGAAAGAGGTGGCGAAAAAAATAATTGACCCAGGGGAAACCCTGATTATATATGAGTTTCATAACATTTGGTAGAGGCAAACTAAGTTAGAGAATGGAAACAAAAAATTAAGCAATTTTTTCCATTTGTAAAGGAGCATAACTTTAGATCGGTAAAAGTGACACTTCCAAAATTCATGATCTGTGTTTTGTGGTAATAAGCATTGTGTATGAGATTTATAATATTTGGTTGAGGCAAACTACAGTTCAAGAAAGAAAAAAACAATTTCTGGACGAACAGATGGAAAAGGGAAACACCTAATGCCCCCTCTGCTCAGTAGGAGCATAAAAATACTTACCACACTTAGGGATATCACATAATTCTGTATGATGATATGATGGATCGGTATAGCACCATGGTCCTGTATATGTACCATTCGGGTTTCTACACAAGTGATGGTTTCCTATAAAACATTTTTGAATAATAACATATACTATCTTTGATAAATAAAACAAAAAGAAAATGTGTCCTTACAACTAAGTAGATTTAAAACACCTTGACCTGCTCTTATTTGGCATTAAAATTAGAAAGTCTATATCATAGGGAGCATGTGTACTAATTTTCAAGTTGTTCCGACTTCAACTTCATCAAAAGCTGCCCTAACCAAAAACTTGAACCTGATGCCGGATAAAAGGACAAAGGAATGTTTGAACCAATGAACCAATGAACAAAAGGACAGACAGACCAGGAAACATTTTTCCCCTTACTATCGTAGGTGCGGCATAAAAATAACATGAACATGAATTTGACCAAAGTATTTTAAATATGCATATACATGTGTTTTTGATATGAGAGCAAAAATAGGATGAAATTAGATGAGCATATTTATATTTCAAATTGATGGAAATACAAAAAGTTCCAAGTCTGTGTGATTTGAAAAAAAATATTAACATGATTAAGACAAGCTATGAAGATATTTTGATGTCATTAAAATAAATTATGCAATCCTGTTATCAGGGCAGAGAAAACTTTGTTTTGCTTCACAGAATGATGTATGGATCATGAATGGAATAGAAATGATCTAAACTTATCAATATACAGATATATGATGATTATACCAATAAAAAATTTCTTACTCCGACATAAATTAATGTGTCTGTCCCAAGTTTATTCCAGTGCCAGTGATTCTTAATACTTTTTTGTCAATTAAGATTAATTGGTCTCATTTTTACATTCACTGAGTGATAAAGAGCTAAAAATATGATATAAATGTTTGTCTATCATGAATGCCGCTCTAAACACATCGTTTTTTAGAATGTTGGTTGTTTAAAGTGTCGTTGAATTTTGACAAAGCCTTTCATTTTTTGCAGTCGGCTTCAATCTTAATTGACCAGGACTGTCAGTTTTCATATCGGAATTGGTGGTTTTCTCTAGGCACTTCATTTATGAACTGTGTTGTGTTGAAAACCATTTTTTTTTCGATATATGTTTTCTTATTCCTTCATCATCCACTAACCTAGATCAGGATATTCACTGCCTTTAAAATGTGGATTATTTTTCCAGTTCATACACGGCCTTCCAGACCGACTGTGATTGATAGATCCTTTGTATTTTATGCCATTTCCACCATAACATGTGTGAACTGAAAAGCAATCAATCAGTAAATTAGAATTGAAATGTACACAATATATTGATATCAAAGGAAGGTATAAAATCGTGTTACAAATCCTTTTTGAAAATACATAATACAGAAGTCTGAAAATAAAATAAAATATAACCACAATGTAAAGTGTCTGACTAGGCATATCATTGTCTACCATTTTAATTCTGATTGAATGGAAACTTTTAACAGATGTAGCGTTAATTAAAAAAAATAAAAAGTTATAAAACAAGTTTTCTTCTTTAATTTGCCAATATTTCATCAAGCTTTTTCATTGTACTGTTACCTAACTTTTAGTGGTGTTATTAATGACAATTTCCATATATTGTTTATAATGCATTAGTTTAAGTGTTCTTCAGATTATCAATAGTACAATGTACTTTACAAATAACATAAATCAAGCAATTTGTATTTCAACAACTAGCTTTTTTTTGAAAACCTTTCAGTACAAACTGTATAGCTTCTATAATTATTAACAAAAGAATCTTTGACTGGTATACTTGGCTTTGTAATTTTTCAATTTTGTGAATCACAACTGAAAAAAAACAAAAAAAACGAAACAATAATTTTATATAAGGATGGGACATACCTTCAGGTCGTTGTGTAGGATCAATAGGTACATTAATACCTTTACATTTATCCCCCTCTGGGGTACCTCTTGGTGGTAAGTCATAGCACTTTGGAAGGAAACCTTCCCCTAAAAACAAAAAAAGTATTTTAATTATGCAAATGATACTACTAGTTCTGAGTTATGTATGTGCTTTTGATCCTTTTTGATGTCTCATTATGACTTTAGATAAAGAATAGCAGTTTAAAGTGCTGTTGTATTGCTTTTGGTTATGTCAAGTGCCTGGAGGGGTTAAACATCATGAATTGTCACACTACATCCCTTGTTTTTTTATTATACAAATAATTTTCAGGAGCTTTGGTATCTAAAGCCTTCAAACTGTTAATGAAACTGAACCATATAACTACAACTGAAACAGTTTGAAGTCTGTTTAAAGTTATTTGCAAAAGATTTTACATGTATTCCGTCTAATTGAATGTCACAAGAAGTGTTCCCTATTCAACAAAGATCAGTGGTTATTTCAGTTAAAAAATTAGAGGCACCAGATGTTAACAGATGTCTAAATCTCATAAATAAATTCAGATGATACAAATCAAGGTAAAAAAAGGAACAACTAAGGGTACTCCAAAAGAATCAGTACATCATAATAAAAACAGCCACTTTTAAATCATATTCCAATAAACAGATATCAACTCATAAAACAGCAAACTAACCTATCATTGGATGGTGTCGACCAATGACATATTCCTTTTTACAGATAGTGCCCTCTAGCATTTCACACTCGTCTCTGCAGACTTTACGAGGGGTGGGGTTGATATGTTGACGATCACATAAAGGGAAGGTGTAGAAACATAGAAATTCTATGGCATACTTCTGACATTCAGCTGACATATCACTGGAGGCAGCAATCACAGTAAAAGCAGCTGAAAAGATAGCAATACAATATTTTACTTACACATTACATTTTTTGAGTTATGTCCCTTTTCACATCAAATCTTTTGTTCATTCTACTATGACAGTAAAAAATATCTAAACATGTAAAAGCTGATTGGTATCTTAGATAAATTATGAAGCAGGGAAAAAAGGAAATAGGCCAATTTACCATTGCATGACCAAAACCCAATCAGGGAGATCTTTTAATTTTACTTAGTTGACACTGTCATTTTGCCTAAGTGATCCATCTATAGATATAAAACTTAAGCCAATTAATTGTAAATTTAATCTTGCTTCATTTGTTTCTATCTTTAGAGCACTTGATCAAAGTGGAGAACATGCGATAAAAAATATACATAGGACGGTTGGACAGACAGAGGTAAAACCGTATACCCCCACTTTTTAAAGCGATGAAGGCAGGTTCCTAGTTTCAGACCCTAACCTTCCATGTATAAATTGTTGATAAAAGTGTTGAATCTGCCACTGCAAATTCATACCTACCAATAAATTTTTCTTCCTTTACACCTTGAGCATACTCAGAATTGACATAAATTGTCTGATTGCCTATAAACCTGGCACACATGTTTCCTCGAAATGGTTGACAGAAACCATTGCTGTCATCTTTAGTACTACCACTGCTTTCCTCTTTCAATCTGTAAAATTAAAGTTAGTATTCAGAAATTCTAATCTCTTTCTTCTCCATATTATCATTAAAATCCTTTTGACAGTTAGGAAAGATGTTTTTTTTAATAATGTAATGACAATTTTTAATACAGTCCCCTTAACAGATTGGTTCATCTATTTTACATGTTCTTTCTCAATTTTATACATTTATTTGACATGTTTCTCTTAAAATATTTCTTTCCTCCCATAAATGAGAAACCTGTTCATATTTTCTTTGATATCCTTTTCTATTCTAAGGTATAATGTATGTAAAGATCAGATAACAGCAAGCATTTGCCTTTATGCAATTTATACACAAACTAAAAACTATCACAAAATTCAACATGCTTTAAAAATTATATGAGCACACAAATGTTCAACATACATGTATTTCAGTAAATTATGTCAAATCAAAGTAAATTACACATGTGAAATATTCATAATTAGAAGATTTGAAATGGTGCATTTCTATCAATTTACAAATTTATGCAACTGATTGTCTGAAGTCTTGGGTCCTCTTCTGTCTTTTTTGTTTTATAATTTTTTATGAATATATCATATCTATGCCATGTATATGTTACTAAATAAGTTTCAATCTGTATAACTGTCAAGTGTGAAGGTTAACTAGTGTAAGAGTTAACTAAAGTATAAAGATTAACTTTATAGTGTAAAGGTAAAGGTAAACTGTATAGTGAGAGGTTAACTGTTATAGTGTAAAGGTTAAGTATAAAGTGTCAAGGTTAACTGTATAGTGTAAAGGTTCACTGTTATAGTGTAAAGGTTAACTATAAAGTGTCAAGGTTAACTATAAAGTGTCAAGGTTAACTATAAAGTGTCAAGGTTAACTATAAAGTGTCAAGGTTAACTGTATGGTGTAAAGGTTAACTGTATAGTGTAAAGGTTAACTCCATTGGGCAAATGTTAACTATTTAGTGTAAAGGTTGGCTCATGTACAGGTTAACTGTATAGTATCATGGGTTAATTACATATTGTAAAGATCAACAGCTCTTGTATAATAGTCTTATTAGTTGTTACATTTAGAGTAAGAACATGAAAATTATTATGCAAAGCATTATTAGGAAAAAGATTGAGAAAAATAAGCTTGAAGCTAACTGTTTTGTTACAAATAGAAAATATTGATTCACATTAGAGCTAAGAATGTATAGAATTGTAATATTTTCATCTTGCAATGTATTGTATAATTTCAAAATATTTTTTTTCTTTTGCTTTGTGTGTTCTTTACCATTAGTATCCAGGTTTAATAACAATATATATCAGATATAGTCACTGCAAGATGAAATCTTTTACATAGAATTAGTTTTTAAAGAAGAGGAAAGTGAATGAAGTGTAATTGGAAACACAGAAAATTCACAAAAGGCAAGTGCAAGCCATCAAAATCTATATAAACATCTGAATGACTGCTGCAGAATAGCCAAAAAGCAGGAAGACAATATATAGATACAATTAAGAATTGGGATTACATATGTGCTTCTATTTACACAGATTTTTTTCAATTTTTATGTACTAATTCAAAAAGATGGGCGGCAGAGCTGCAAATGCTTGCTGGCCCCTCATAATTTGCAATTAAAAAAATAACTCACAAATTAGAATTTAAAGCACTAGCAATTAAAAATATATAAAGGGTATGTATGAAATCCCCAAAATAGTCAGGGAAAAAATATAAATAAAAGATTAAAAATGTAAATAGAAGCCATGCAAACCCTCAATCCATTAAAATGATTACTTACTTTTTATATATTTCTGGATCATACTTCCCAGAAAATCTTTAAAGAAAATTTTCCATCTTAAAATGCAACTTAAGACATGTTTTTGGGGCGTACTAAGAAAAAACCATTTTTAGAAGTTTAGACTTCTTAAGCTTATACAATTTCTTCAAGTACTACTTCAAGTACATTTGTACTTGGTGTATATTTTTTTTCCCAACTGTTTAATATCTCCTTTAATTCAATATGAAATTTAAAGAGAATTTACAAAAATCTTAAATAAGTACTTATTTTCAAAATCAATAGAAAAATTTAAAGACTTTGATCCATATGTTAAATAAATCCATAATACAGGTACTGTTCCAGTTTGGAGAAAACATTTGTCATACAGGGGGACAGATACAAACTTTTAATTCTAGAGAGCGAATATTCCCTGTTATTACTAAACATACCTATCTGTATCATCCCCTAGATCTGGGAATGATGAATCCACATCTGTCTTAGATCCTCCACCCTTGTTATCCTTTTTGGGAGGATGTTCTGTGGAAAAAAATGTGGAAATACAATATAAGGGAGGTAAAAATCAGTATTAATTGGTTATGAAATGATATAAAATTAAATCTTTTATAAGAAAATTGAAAAGAAATACAAACTAGAAATAAATAAAATAATATGGTAAAATTTGGTGGCTTGAGGATCCAAAAAACTACACATTAACAGATTTTTATTATGGACTAGATTTTTTTTTAACACAAATGGAGATATAAAAGAATTTAAAAACTCCATAACCTTTGAACTATGATAGCCAACTTATTATCATTATAGCTAAACAAATGTTCAGCTATTTCTGACACTATCAGCTGAATGCAGGTGAAAACAATTAAATATTTGGATATTTTTTAAATGTTAATTTAATGCTTTTAAAACAGATAAAAGAAATAATTTAGTACAACTCCACCTTAAAATTAGGCAGATGGTGGCACTTAAAATGGAAATTTAAATTGCATTCTGAATCTTAAATACCAATTAATTTTGATAATGGTAAAGCAATAGGATAAAGCTTGCAAATACATGTACTAAAATTAAAATTAATTACTAAAGAAGAAAAAAGGTAAAGTACTGAATACATGAAGCTTAGTAACTGTCTTGTTAAATTACAGTATGTTTGGGAGATAAAATCTGAATCTTAGAACTTCATGATTTACTTAAATTGTAAAATAGTTGTCCCCCTTTGACCTACCATTTTTGATCTGTAGGTAAGCTGTTGCATTTTTGTTTCCAGCCCTGTTAGCAGCTATACACATATAATAACCACTGTCATGGGGTACGGATTTCTCTATCTTCAATCTGAAAAATAAATAAATTATAAGCTGCTTATGAATGTTCTCTATAATTCAGCATCCTAGCTTTAACAATAGTTTTTGTTTGTTTTCAGAATAGCTATTTACTGTTATTATTTGTTTTGAAACCAATACTGAACAGTGGCATGAAGTTCAAGAATACAAAAAACAACAAGCATGAAAAATACAAGAACAGTTGCCACCATCTTGTCATTAAATTTTTTACAGTTCCAAGCACTTATAATGTAAACTATGAAAACATTGTTTATTTTTCAATTTCTTATTTTGATGATTTTTGTCTATAATTTTTAGTTTTATCTTTTCATCAACTTTTAAGATTAGTTTTAGAAGTTTTCAGCGCTTTTTGTCTATCATTGCTTGTTTTGAATCCATTCTGTACAGTGGCATGTAGTTCATGAATAAATAAATTACAAGAATGAAATACATGAGAACAGTTACTGTTATCTTGCGAAAAATTGTTTACATTTCTGCACACCTAAAAAGTAAACTATGAATGCTGTTGCCTATTTTACATACAAAAGATGTTAAATATTGCCAACATGAACAGATTTATAACTCCTTACTACCAGATGATAACTATCCCTCACCTAAACACATAATCCTTGTATTAACTCCATATTACTTTGACTAATTTAAAACTATAGGCTGTAGGAGATAATACATCTGGTTTATTTTCTTACTCTTAACAAAAGTTTATTTTAACAATTTTTGTATTTATCTTAATCCACTAAATGGTTTATTTTATGTTCTTGCATGGTTCCTTTGTTTAAATCATCAACAGTAAACTTAACCTTTACTTTAAACTATACTTTCCATCAATCATTTTACTATCTTATGCAGTTTCCAAATCTTTATAAAAATCAAAAATACAATGTTGAAAGATCACAATATTCTGCAGTTTCCAAATCTTTTTAAAAATCAAATACACAATGTTGAAAGATTACAAGAAAATACAGAAATTTGTTACCTTGAACCCCATGGCGTCAATTTCACATTGAATCTGTCCTCTTTAACTCCAATTTCGATGCTGTCTTTGAACCAACTGTACTTGGGAAGTGGGTTTCCAGAAATCTCACAACGGAGACGTACAATTTCCCCTTTATACTTGGTGGTATTCTTCATTTCGAAGTCTACATTCAAGGTGGGTTGTCCTCCAACTGTAAAACACAAAGATTTAAAAAAGTTTGTTACAACAGCTGTTTTCTATGTTAAATTTTTTGTTGCTGTACACGAAATTTAGATATCTTTTCAGCTTATCAAAACACCAAGCTTACAAGGGTAAACATAAAATGCTAGCTGATGGTTAGAATTAGAGGAAATTACAATCAAATTAAACAGGTCATTTGGAATGTAACAACTGAGAGGCTCTTAAACATCTAAATTCACACCCAAACACTCAAGTTTGTAAGTGGTACTGTCTAAAGTCATACTTAATATTTGACCTTGAAAGTGACATAGTCACAAATACTTTTAACTTGAGATAACAACATTGTGTTAAAACTGTCCTTTTCTTTTGAAATATTATTCAAAATAAACAAACATTAAAATGAAGCCATGTGATCTCTAAGGAGGTTACTCCTCTGGAGCCAACCAACCATGTCTACCATTACAGACAAAGTTATCTGGCTTATCAAAGACATAAACATTAAATCCAAAAAAAATATCTTTTAATGTTGGAAGCTGATATTGCTTGTATGTAATTACAGTAAAACCTGTGTAAAGCAAACAATATGTAAACAAGAAACCTGTCTAAACAGAACTATTGTATCAGGACTTGTAGCAAATATCCTTTAATAATATAACCTGGGTATATCAAACAGCTTTCTTATTCAAACAAAATCTTTAAGTAAAAAAAAGTTTGACTTCAGCTGCTTTCACAGTACTTTGTTCAAGATTTATTTAAAAGTGAGGACACTAAATAATGTGGTTGGTAGCTGTCAATACATTTAAGAGCTGAGAAACTTTGAAAATTTAACATCATTCTCGAATAAAATTTCTTGATGTTATAACCTTTTACTGGTAAGTT
Source organism: Mytilus trossulus (assembly GCF_036588685.1). Classification (NCBI taxonomy): domain Eukaryota; kingdom Metazoa; phylum Mollusca; class Bivalvia; order Mytilida; family Mytilidae; genus Mytilus; species Mytilus trossulus. Next base: position 13,353,888 of record NC_086373.1, read on the forward strand.
ACATTCTAAAGATTGACAGACCTGCTGACCCTTTTAGATAGTTTATGCTTCATTTGCCAAACAATTTGATTTGAGAGTTCAATAAGGAGGCCAGGAGGTGTGAAATGCCAAAGATTTGCCAACTTGTTACAGGATGTTAAAAAACAGAGTACAACAAAACTGACTCTGGAGCAATGTGCATAACAGTGCTATAAACAACTGCAGCCCTGTCAAATTGGAATCTGACATCTAAATTAACCTACCCATCAAAATAAATGATGCATTCCCTTACAGAATGATAAAGCTATGCCAATGTTAATTAGGTGAACAATTGTGTTTATATAAATTAAGAGGTGTAAACACTGGCAAGATAAGATCACCAGGACCTTAAGTACAATTCAGATTCCTTAATCTTTTTTATTAAAAAGGCAGGAAGGTAATAACAATTAAAAAAAAAGAAAAATTAAACAGTATGGAAATGACCAACAAACAAATGAATGTCCACAAGAAAATGAAGATTGCAGAGCTTCACTAACCCAAACAAAAACTGGTGACAAACTTAGATAAGTTTGAAGGGTCAGCAGTTTTAACTCCATTATCTGCACCCAATGGATGAAATAAATCTCATGTGGTTTTTGGAAGAAAACATATGCGAAAATTATCATAGAAAAGCAACTGAAAGAATAACTCATTCTTGACCTTCAAGCCCAATATAGGTCAATGTATTACTACAATATCAGATTCATTTCAAAAAGAAAGTACTTTCTATATGAATATCTTGTAACAGCTTGATGTAATATAGATCATATACTTGTCAATATGTATTCATCCCCTGATTGTTTAACCATAATCAGATGACCGTTAACTTAGTCATAGATTCCTGTTTATTGTGAACTCACAGCCAGGGCAGTATAAAACAATAGCTTTCTTCAGGAAAGTCATTTGATTTATTAATCAATTTGTTTCGCCAGGAAAGACATGGGATTTACTTTTTCAAGAAGTTACAATAATAAAGACATTTGGTGTTTTGAATTAAACAGTTTATATAACGTGTATGTATATTAAATAGACAAAATTTGGGAAATCAGACTGAGACTGTTTCACCAACTAAAACCTTCATAATTAACAGATCAACATTTCCCTTAGCAGCTGCATAAATAATGGAATTGAAAAAAGGTTTCTTACAAAAATCAATTAATTCCAGAATGTCAGGATTCAGGTTTCTTTATCTCTTGTAAAATGAAATTACGAGATGTAGTGAATCATTATATGTTCAGATGTAAGATCTTTGTCTTAATCGGCATATAAATTGGCCGATGATGAGAAAAATGATGAGATAAAAAGTGACTTCAGATGAAATGTATCAATTCCTTGGAGAATTCATATGTTTCCTTTATTTCGTAGGTTATAAATATTGCTAAATTTATCATACAATTTTTTGTATTGTTACATAACTTGTCTGCACTGCTTTGAATACTAGGTCTAACACAAAACACTGTCCCGGGACTAAAAGTTCCCGTCAAAATTATTGTACTCTTAGTATAAAATTTCAGTTTTACAATAAATATCATTAAATATTTAAGGATCTCCATAATTTGATTTAAATATATCTTCAATATTAAAAGAGGTCAACAATTTCTTCAGGACCTCAACAATACGATTTAAGCATATCCTCAAATACAATAATTTTGACTAATACATGTACCACAGCCTCATAGAAAACAATCCTCAAAAACAAACAATTTGTTTTCTTGGAAAATATGTCACATCAATTCTTCAGTAGCTAATCAGTAGTTCAGTATGGAAAAAAAGGAAATGAAAAAAAGGGCGAAAAAAATGATGAATGTACAACAGAGTGAAAACGGTACAATATTGGCACACCTTTTAATATAAATCAATTATGTATCAAATTTTCAATTACAGCAATAAACCAAATTGAGTACAGCTTGGGACAAAAGATTAATTGGTATCTAATGTGCTTTGGTAATAAAAGAATCAAGATGAAAAGTTAGTTGGGATAATATTTCTGCACAGAAGTAGATTGAAGGTAACTATGCACATATATCATCTACAAACTGTCAGGCTAGCTGATATCTGTTAACAAACTACCCTTAAATTCTGTTCAACCTAATCTTGTTGCTCCACAATTTATGGTTTCTTTGAGGGCAGAAGCAAATAATAGATTTGGATTGTTTTCAATTACAATTCATAAATTCACAGCTGTTACAAAAAGATATAGCTCCTGAATACCTTGCAAATCTACTTATGTCTTAAATCTTATTAAAGGTTGTTATTTTCATATCACTTTGACTATGCTTTATCTCCCCTTATCCCATAAATAAGGGGAGGTAACTGGCAAGCCAGCAAAAAGGGAGATCACCAACGAAGAAATAAATGGAAACAAATTATAAACCATTATCTGCACTCAAATACACAAACTAATACATACATGTGAACCTCCCGACGGGAGTACAACACTCCCGTATTCAGGGGTCTCCTCCCGTCCTCCCGTTCAGGAGAAAAAACTCCCGTGTATGCAATATTTCATGAATGAAAATTTCCAGACGCCATATTTGATCATTTCTTACTACTGTACGGGTGTAATTGACACCTGTGTTAAATTTTACCTGTATATCAAAGAAGATGTATAATTAATTGGCTTCACTTGACAGCTGGGGTGTCAAACATACTGGTAATCAACAATGTTTACCTCTGGCTAACTGCCGTTGTGTTATAAAAACGATGTGTATTGGGAATATTGAAATACATTTTTGTTACTTCCCTTTGTTTTATCCTGTTTTCAGTTATTTTGCTTTTAAAAATGTAAATTGTAAAAAGACTATAAATGATTAATATTTTAATCAAATAATCATAAACGGATGTTGATTAAATGAATTTAAATGTTTTGGGACAAATAAAAAAATATAAATTTATAAATTATTTTAGCAATCTAGACCTCCTTTCAAGGATTAAATTGAAGTTTATATTGTAAATCTGTTTCTCATTAATGTGATTGGAATATACAATATGTACATTTAGACTAATAAATTGAATTTCCAGTTAGTTTAATTGGGATTATAAAACCTTGGGTTTGAGAATTGTAGATGTTATAATATACAAGATTTTATTGTGTAAGATAGAAATAGCAAAACATTTTACAATGTTAAAGTCTTTTTAAGTTTTCTACAAATAAGACTTTCATAATGCTTAAAAGCCATGCAGTACTACTGTTAGTGTTTGTTATTTTTCTAATTAATTTATGATGTTGCAAACAAACATGTAGAGCTTATTTCTTTCTTATTTGTCTATACATTAACCAATGATAAGGAGATGGAGACATGAATAAAAATCTATACAGATAAGATAGATAAATATATTATAATGATTTATTTGCAAGCAGTGAACAATCATTTATCAAAAACAAAACAAAACTAAACAGGAAACAGATTCTTCTTAATATTTTATTTTATTCTAATAGAAAGGCAATAAGGGTACTTTAAACATATTACAATTTGTAGAAAAAACACAATTTCTACTTCATATGGTTACATTTATGACAAAATTTATGTCGATAAAAAAACCTCCTGATCTGTGTCCTATTCTCCTGACCAAAATTTCCAAATCTCCTGATCTGAGTTTCACAGTCCATCACATGTATGCTAATATTTTAACCATACTGCTCTTGGATAAAAATCAACAATGTTAATTAATTTCCGTTATTATTTGTTTCATGCAAAGCTTTGGAAATTTGAGTAATATAAGTAAAGCATCAACTAGGCATTAAATAGTGTCTTGATAGGTATAGAAACTGACAACTATTGAAAATCTCAGGACTAGTTAATTAACAGTATAATGAGCAATCTAACATTCCAGAATGGATTGCTCTAACATGGAGTTTTACACTTCATTATCATCTCTATCTTAATGTTCGGAAGAAGGCTGTACTTAAACTTTAATTTTATCTCCATGCCTGTATCTTTCTTGACAGAATATATTAACTTTGATACAAATTACCAAACCTGCTTCCTCTCTCATAACCTCAATATGTTCTGAATACATCTTTTCCAACTTTAAAAAAATTCTCTTCACATTCTTATCAGATATAATGTTCATTTTTCTTCTTCTAGAAATTCATTTAAAAAATGTTCAAGGATCATAGCAGTAAAAAGCAGACTTAATTAATCATCCTGGGCTTATTTTTGGGAGAGAATACTAATCTATTGTCTACAGGTGTTCAGACAACAAGGTGTGCTATAAACCGAGTATCATGGAGTTCTATTGTGTTGTCATACAACAACAGGGTGTAGTATATGCAAGAATCATTGAGTTCTACAGAGTTCTTAAAAGTTTTGGTCCAAAGGTCCTGACCACCAAAATTTTTCAAAAGACAGACACAACTTTGGTATTTTGCAATTTAAATAATAGTGAGGACCAGCAGATTTCTATCAAGGACCACTAGGGACTCTTGTTCTGTTTTACTGTGAGCACATTATCATGGAGTTCTGTTGTGTTGTGATGTCTAACAACAGGGTTAAGTACATAAGCTTGTATTATCAAGTTTTGTAGTATTGTCACATGAAAACAGGCTTTTGTATAAACTTTTGTCTTTGAGTTCTGCTGTGTTATCAGCATTACAACAGGGTGTAATATAAAAATAATATATCATGGTGTTCTGTTGTTTCACAAGTCATGCAATTTAGGGTGTCGTATTAGCATGTTTCATGGAGTTATTGGACATATCTGTTCTTGAAGTTTTGAAGAATCAGTAGCATTCACTGTGCATCAATTTGGATGTCAAGAGAAATGACCGCAGATGCAAAGTTTCATTATTTATATTGGCACTTTTAGTTTTGAATCCAGACAAAATTGCAGGTTTTTCTATTTTCTTAAGGTAAATAAGACTTTTCAATTTTTCTGATTGAAAAAAAAACCCTTACCGCATACTTTTTGATTGTCCTCAACATACAACTTAGCTTAATGTTAGGTGTGCAAGGATTTTAACAAATGAACCTTCAGATGGAAAAACAGGAAATATGAATCATTTGAGGTATGCAATTTAATAAACAAGAAAACAAGACTATTATAATAACTGCTAATTTGTTAGAGTGCAAGCAATATTGGGTAAACACGTCCCTGTTATGAAGTGTTTTAGGGTCCTGGTATCTCTGTCACAAAACTATATTCAGTACTCAAGAGTAAAATATGTGTGCCCCAAAAACCCAATTAACTATTTTGATTGGTTGATTTATGATTTAAGTAGGATGATCTTAACTGTAATTTAAATGACCCAAAGCATTGGATATATTTCCTTTTACCAAGAGTTATTGTGAAAAAAAGCTCTTCGCACATAAACCAGTTTTGAAAGTCAGTAGAAAGCAAATAACTTGTCATAAATATCTATGTCCACTATATTTTTTGTAACTGACATTTGTGACACATTTAAGTACAAGCCATTAAAAGCTGATGTTATTAACTATAAATGCCATGTTTGGTCGTCAGTCTATCCATTTTCTCCTTGGTAGGTAAGCTTTGAAGATGACAGAATTCATCCCACACAAAGTGAAAACTCCCAGAAATAATTGGATGGTAACAAATATCTACATAATTTAACAATATATCAAGATATTAAGAAATTTCAACAAAAAGAAACAATTAATGAACATTTTGACATAGTACTCCTAATGAATTAATATTGTTACCATATCTAGTTTTTGTCTTAATTTATGTGAACAATAAAATAGAACTGTTCCACTTAAGGGCATCGCTGTGATTCTTGAATTCGTTCAGCATAAACCACAAAAAATCAGGTTAATGACCTAACTGGAATCTATTTCATCTTGATTTTTTTAAGATGCCAATGACAAAAAATACAAAGAAATACAACATTATGTGCATTGATAAAATAACTTCATCATGTACATGTAATTCCATTTTTGAGATTGAAAAAGTGATTTTTGACATTTTAGTTTCTTAGTAATTTACACATAAATAAGATACAATTTGCTTAAAATAATTGACATGGCTCAATTATAAACTATTTTAAAGTATTTTCAAATTGACATGCACAAATAACACCTTTTCCGAATGTGAAACAAACAAAATGGGAGATAACTTTTGATGATTTAAATGTTTAATATCCAGCTTCAAGTTTTTCATACATATTCAGGACAAAAAAATATCTAATATATGGTAATTCAAAGAATGACAGTCACATCCACAACACATCATTAACATTTATTCAACAAATTTCTTGCTTCTCCAATTAATTACTGATACATGTTCTTAATAAGAAGGCACTGATTTATAAGTGGATGTAAGATAACTTGGTACAAACAAGCACCTGCTCTTTGTAATTTCAACTGTTTACAAATGCTTCTACAGAACATTGTTGAAAATTTTCAATTAACTTGCATGCAACAAAACATGAATGGAAATTTCAAAAACTAATCGATTTTGTTTTAACAGCAAGACGCAGTGCATGATGTTTTACAAAATGTATCATCCGCAAACTGCAGGAGGTTATAACTTAGGAAATGAGAAACTAAGACTGTCATTCAATAATGAGTACAAAAGTGCCTACTACATGTGATATTTCTGATCATGTTGCAATATTGTTATATATCATTCATAATGAATGCAAAAACTGGGTGAATACAAACAATCTGTTATCCTGTGACAGAATTTCTGAGTCATGGTCACAGGAAATAGACATGCTGTGCTCCAAGGGACCTGTATTTTATTCAAAACACAATCTTAAAAGCGATGGTATTTCAAAATTTCATCCCCAACACTGTGTTTCATGCTGTGAAGAATATGAAAATGTTAAAGTTTCATGTAGCAGGTATTTTAAAGGGTATAAAATTTCACCATTTATGTGAAACTTTTCAGAAACTTTCCTGTTTACTCTAAATTTGCTGCATAAATAATGTTTTGAAAGAAATAATAATGCCTATAAAATTCTCAAACAAAATTGACACCAAATTTAATTATAAAGCAAAATTCACTTAAAAAGCAAAATCCAATTAAAAAGGCAGTGTAAAAAATAATACACGAAATTATGAAAATCTAATGAATGAAAGACAAATTGACCACCAATAAGAACAGATCCACATTCAGGTCTGGCATTCACAAGTTAATTATGGATGTATTGAAATATTGCAATGTATAACATATACTAAATGAGAAATTTGCACAAACATCATATATCAAACAAATTAAGTGTTGAAAACAGCACCCAAGGGAGATAACAATTAGGCAACTGTCAAAATACTAGAATCAAATTGTACTTACACTGTCCCATCATGAAGAGTAAACATATGACTATACTGTAAATAATCCGAGAGTACTACTCTACATAGGTTTAATGCCTCACTTATCCACTAACAGACTTAGAAGTAATAATACAATGACTGAGGTCTATAAGACTTCTGATCTCAATCCAATCTGACAGGACAAGACAACAACACCAGATCATATCATTAACAACATGGTTACTGCCAGATATCTAGGGTCATCTTGTCTCCTGCAAATTCTTACAATCCTTAAAATCAAATTTTACAACTCTCAGGTTGACATAAATGTATATTACATCTCGTCATTGCATTATATATAACCTACCCCCCAAAAATAAGATGTAATTCTAGGAAAATTATTATACTATATAAATGAGGACAGAAAGGTTACAGATATGATTTATATTTGTTGATGTTATCCTACAGTTATGTTGTTCAATGCTCAGTTGTAGCCTGATCAACATCTAGTAAAGAGTTGAATTCAAACTGATGCTGCATTGCTGTCTTGAACATGCATAACAGTGAAGTTTTTTTATCAGTGGGTTTCGCTTTGACTTTGGGATGATGAACTGCTATAAAAATCTGATCCTTGTCCTTTCCTTAATATGCTTGTAGCAGTTTTGTGTCATGAATTTTTACAATATATTTAATAGCATCATCATAGGATTATTTTAGTAATTTCAAAACTTGTACAGAATAATCGAGAAAATATGATATATCAATATCAAAATAAAAATAAAAAATAAACCGTTTAAGTTTTAATGATTTCTTCAATTAGAAAACAAGTGGTGTCCCCAAAGTTGAAGTCATGTAAGTAGTTATTTGTCTGGAATCAAATAAAGCATTATGCTTTACAAGCACTGTCATGTATAATTGGTCTCTGGTGCCAGCTTTTATATTTGCTGTTAACTCATGTAGAAAATTCCTCCTACTTATTGTCTTTAGCAGTAAATATAAGGACTGGACATTTTCTCATTATTAAACAGGGATTAAGCTATTGACAAGTAGAGTGTTGTATAGTACGGAAGATTTGGATCGATGTTGACCAAATGGAGGCAATAATTGGTACTTTAAAACCTGTCATAATCTATAGTCTATCAGACTAATTGGTTGTTGAGTACTTGTAAAGGTAAAGAAAATCCTCTTATTGCTGCATGTATAAGAAAAAGTGATTGATGACAGATTAAAGTAACGGTACAACAAAACCAGCGACATATACAGAAATATTGATTCTGTGACCTTTTAAGGTTATTGCTAGAATGGAAATTCCCATTATATCCAATTTTGTCCAGTTATTTCACAAATAAATATTGTATGGGGTATTGATTCTCTTTGACCATCCAGCTAGTAACACCTCTGTTTCTCCATGGACAACACTTTGTCTTATTTACATTATTAGCGTGGCAGTCTTTTAACTTTTGACTTTCGGCTATAATTACTTTGTCACATTTTCATGGCTTTCATACTTGTTTCTACAAGATTGTCACTTGATGACAATAGTTTCATCCATCTTTTTACAGAAAACCCATAATTAAAGTCTGAAAAGTGTTCTAAGCAGATATTTTTTCGTCCAATTTTCCATTAAAGGTTCCATGACAATTACACATTGTATAGAAGCACTGTCATAACATCGATCACAACTTCAACACCTGCTGAGGCTTAATCTTATATTACACAATTTACTTTTTGTAGAGATTATTAAATCTTTTTTTCTATAATCCATAAAATTTAGAGGGATCTGATTCAAACACATGCAGCTGAGAAGATGGCCTTTTTCCTTTGTCCTTGTTTGACCTTGATAAAATTACTGGGCTGTTTTGAATGTCAACTATACAAATGGTATTATGTCTCCAACTATTTTCCCACAATTTTTCGTTCATACTTTATAATGAAAATTAAAGATTTTCTATTATCAGATCAGATTAACCTGTTGGTGTTATAATTTGTTTGTTTTCTTAAATTAATCCTTTCCCTATTATGTGTTATCTATCTGAATTTAGATTTTGTATTGATACTCAACGGGAAAATCTATATTATTTACTGTAAAATGCGGCGTTTTAATTGTTTTTAATCATGGTAATTAACAAATTTTGTTCCTGCAATTTTTCTTTCTAATTATGGTATCATTTGTTTTGGTTAACTATGGAAAATAAGATCCAAAAAGTCCTTTTCCCCTTTGGTATTTCTTAGCTTCTCTTTTACCCTATATCAAATTAAAAAAAATCCCCCCAAAAACAGAAGAAGCCAACTTCTAATAATTTTTAATTGGCAGATGGCCTATCATTATCCTATCCTAAATTGACTTTTCCCTACATTGAAAGGGAAAAGGTTTATAGATTTGAGTAAATAAAACATTAAATCAGCTAAGTTTGTGACGCTGCATGATGATTTTGTCAATTTATTCTACATTTTATATCAATTTCAGTATAAATCAATATAATGCACAAAGACCACACTTGAGAATATTTATTTAACAGATTTTCATGTAGTTCTTAGTTCTGTAGAGCTTTTTTTTAAAATATGAAATGACCAACCTATATTATTGATAATAATTACTGGGTTTTCTGTAAACAAATTGAACTATTTGTTTTTACTCAAATAACGCAGGCAAGAAACGTTTTTAAAAGATTGGATAAACATAAAAAAAGTACTCAGACTGGAAAAAATCAACACAAAATCAGAAAGATTAAATGACATTTATACTCTATCATTATAAAATATTGAACAGGATATCTTTTTAATCAATTGAATAGAACGGAAAAAAATGTATTTTCCATTTAAATTCATTAAATATTGAAGTCTTGTAATAAGTTGTAATTAAGGATACAAATTCTTAAAAGGAACAAACTCATTTTCCTATAGATCATAAATTATGAGTGAAAAGTTTTTGTACAATTATGAGCATGAGTATTTCAAAGGTCTTTGCTAATCATATAATCAATATCACTTTTATGCTAATCGTTTAAATAATGATCATAAAATGTCATTTTTTACAGATTTTATCCTTATTTTGTAATCTTTACTGCATAAATAAACCTATGGCACACTTTAACACAATACAGCTGTACTTTTAGACTTGAATCAGCACAGATTGTCTAAAAGTTTCAATAACTGTACAAAGTATGAAAGGATGAAGATAAATAGACGAAGATTTATAACGCTCTTCAAACTAACACTCTCAGCTCATTTATCTTTCTCTCTTCAGAGATCATATTTTATAGAGAAAGTGATAGAAACTTGGAATTTGTTATTATTTTGATTTATCTGATACAATTGTTGTATGCTTTTCACCTGACAAGAAGAACCTGTTAAAATATTGCATGCTTCAGCCAGTATGAACAAATCTAACACTTCCAAACAGCTGAAAAATTCTGGCAGATTTCTATCTATTCTGTTTTCAGTGAAAATATATAAAATCTGATTAAATCCTACATTATTAAACTTACAAAAAAACCCAATCCTTCCAATCTCTGAAGATCTGTTTATCTTAAGGAGATGGAATGACCTTCAGTGTCCAGCGCCAAATGCCCCCTTTTCACTATATATCATGTTTTCATTTAGTAGACTACATTTTATGAACGAGGCACAAACGATGGAAGTGAGAAAAGAAAGCTTATTTGATGCTATTGGCAGTGTAATTCCAGACACTTTTGGTGCTTGACAATAGAGGTTATTCTTTACCCCAAAAAATAGAAACAACAGAAGGATTGTATTTTTTGTAAGTTATGATGTATAACCGAAAAAAAAAACTGTATCAATGCGATTCATGAAATTAACTTTGGTTCTGCGAGACAATATATTATTGTCCATTATTAATTTTCTCGGAATGGAATTATCATTCCCACTTTTAAAACAATATTTCATAGAAAGATTTGATATTCTAGTCTTAAGAACATGTCTAAATGTTTCACTTGTAACCTTAAAATCTGTTTCTATTAATCGACGATTACATGTATTAAGTAATCATGATCAGTAAGTTAAACAGATATTACATAATCATTTCATTTCCAATATTTCTGATTTCCAAGTGGCTCATACTTTCTTTTCATAAAATATATGTTATAAAAGGATGGCTATAGCCATGGTTACATGGAAATTATTATCTGTATCATAAACTTGAACAGTGCCTTTTTTATGGTAAGTATTTCATGTAAGCAGTCAGACATATACTCTTGTAATATATTCTGAGCAAACATCTCCTTAAAATCTACATAAAACCAGCAGATATTTATTTAGAATGCTTGACTTCTTGCAATGATTACATTTGACTGAAGAATTTAAATGCAGATTTAGACCTAATTCACTGTGAATAAATTCCACATCAGTTATTTCACAGATCAGAAATGAGGAATTGAACATACACATGCACTTTTAAATTGTGTCATTGACAGAATGATTGTACTGTATATGATTATTCTATGTCATGATTTTAGTATTGAATAACAGCTTTCAGTAAGCTCATTGATGGGTTCTTACATTATGTTGTAAATTAGGTTAAGGGAGGGTAGCATCAAAATCATGTTTTACCCAGCCACATTCCTTATGAGAATGTTCCAAGTCAGGAGCCTGTAATTTTGTGGTCTTTGAAAATGTCTGCTGTCTGTAATATTTGTTTTTTGTTAGTTGCTTTTTCATAAATCAGCTATTTGATTTTAGTTTAAATAGTTTGACAAATTGTTTTTCTGGGTAACAAGTTTATAGTTTACTTACTATACTGTATGGGTTTTGCTCATTTTTGAAGGCTACACAGTGATGGTCTCAAGTGCCACTAGTAGTGGATAGATGCCTCCTTGGAATCGCCAATCTTTTTTTTATATTGAATATTTGTTTTCATACTAAAGCATACAAGTTTAATGACAAGCTATTTATATCTATGAATGTAAAAAAGAAGATGTGGTATGATTGCCAATGAGACAACTATCCACAAAAGACCAAAATGACACAAACATTAACAACTATAGGTCACCGTACGGCCTTCAACAATGAGCAAAGCCCATACCGCATAGTCAGCTATAAAAGGCCCTGATAAGATGGTTTACACCAAGCAGTAAAAATTTCACAGCATTTCATAAATAAGTTATGTAACCTGCTCTTATGTCAAAGGTTAACTTCTTATACATGTATACATGTAAATAAGCTAAAATGATTTTTTTATTTTAAGATTTTACGTCAACACATTATAACTTTACCCCTACTGCCCTTTTAATAATGTAAGAAATAACTTTTGCTTTTGATCTATGATTTCAAAAATTTAAAGGTTGACAAAAATTATGGGAAAACATTTCATATCCTGTCCTGTAATGACAGACAAACTGGTCTTCTTTTTATAAAAGTGCACACTAAAATCTTCATGAGCATTGAACTGACTGCCATATAATTATTGTATCTTAAGATTTTAGTGGCAAATATCACTCATTTTAATCAGATGATGATTTTTTAACTTTGATGATAAAGAATCTTCCAATGGAGACTGAATATTTAATGCTTTGATATAAGTAACACAAAGGGACAAAGGGAAACACCTATCACCACATAATTCTAGACTTTACTAATACTTTTAAAGTTTGATCTACTATAAATAATGGACTTACTTCCATCCCCGTCATTCGTTCCAAAAAAATCCCTGAAAAGACAAAAATATCAAGTTATTACATTTACTTAGGACAACAAAAATATCAAGTTATTACATTTACTTAGGACAACAAAAATATCAAGTTATTACATTATCAATATCATTGAGAAACATACAACAGCTAACAAAAGGTACTTAACATATGACAACACAATACAATTAAACCATCTGATTGCTACTTGAACATCACAGAATTTTACCCTTATTTTGCAGTAAATCAAAAACTTCAAAAAATTAAAAATATAAATTACATTTCAGAGCTGGTTCATCAGCAGTATATTATAATCACATGTTTAAATGTCCATGATTAATCACAGATAAATACAGGAAGCAGGCCAAATGGACTTATGGTGTAGTCATGACAGATATCTACGATTCCACATAAACTTCTCCTAATTGGCCTGTAACAAGCTAAGAGAGGTGTAAATCACCAGACAAACTACATGTGGCTGATAGCGGTCAACATCTGTCTCTGGACACACAAATTTGTTTGGTCAGTGGATAATAAGTAAAACAAACTTCATTATCTCAACATCTTAATCCCTAAAGATTTGAGGAACCAAACCACTTAGATACATATGTAACATTTCAATTTAAATCTCTTATCAATCGTAAATATTATTTTCTAACGATTTTTTGAAATTTTTATAAGGAATGTTGTAAGAAAACATATTAAATCTTTTAATTGAATTTTCTGTTTGAAACATGAATAGCTGATATCTCACCATCAAGATATATTCTTCAGATAAGGTAAAATAATTTATTTATAATAATATTTATATATTGTTTTAAGTTTTTGTATTCTGATTGAATTAAATAAAAATCATCATATAGTTACCCGTTCTGATAATATTTTTAATGCTATCATTCCCTCACTTTTCTAATATACTGAAAGAATTTTGAGTACCCAGTATTATTTTTGGCAGTCATTATTGTTTTTTTGGACCACAAAATCATTTTGTTGACACATAATTTATTTTAAATCACGGCATCACGGACCCATCAACTTAGCTGGCTGTTTGATTATATACCAAAGCATTTATCTGATTTGATCCTTTTGTTTTGAACCTATAAAAATAATTATTTTGTTTCTACAAAAGTACTACTTATGTAACAGTTACATCAAATTGCTGATACCACTGATTCTACAGCAATTTTTCATTTAAAAAGTCCATAGAAGCTGAGTTTTTTTTGGCTATTATAGAAAGAAAACAATGTTGTTTTCTCCACAGACCATCATTATTTAGATTTCAGTATTTTTTACAAGAAAAAGAGGTTACATAGCATGATAAATGTTACATATTACCCTTTAGTGTAGACAGCATACAGACAATTTGTTTCAAGTGAATCTTAAGAGCTAACAATTATTTGCCAATTTTGTTTCAATTTGTAAAGTACACAGTTTGTCAGAGAGCCAGACGGTACTCTGATAGCAATTGTTAGACTTTGAATAATACAGCAACTTCAAAAGGTACGTTCAATATAGAAATCAAAACTGCTCAAGGAGAGTTTTGCCTGGTGTTATTTTCCTATTTTACAATACAAATGCAATTAGAAAGTGCAAAATTGTATTTCAACAGAATATAAATTAAATACAAATAAAAAGTGCATGACAACTATTTATCCAGATGCATAAAGTCCATACAAAATTCAATAAAATTTTACAGAATATAATACAATGCAATGATTTTTATATACTCACATCACAAGGAAATTTAACAACACAATTTACATATTTCATAAAAATGTTAACTTCTTGCTTAACAGTTGGAATATAAAAGTTCCAAATGGACCCATTAACTTAAGAATTAGCATAACATAATGGGGTATATATAAGAATGGGGGATAGAAACTTTTTGAAAGTTATGTTTATATCTTCAAAGCATGCCTCTTAATTGTTGTTATTGTTAAGTTCAAAACAGTAATAAAATAGGTGTGAAGGCTACAGGTGTGCTTGGGTGTTGGGAGAGAGAGATTCAACACTTGACCCTAACACCTATTATCTAAAATTGACACTTTATAAAAATTCTAAGCCTGCAGAGATTTTCACATTATAAATATTCCAATTATTGTAAAACCTTTATCCTTATGAAGGATTAGCATGTTATCCTTCAACAGAAGTGTTAATAAATATAGCCATTGATTTCATTCTAAAAGTCAATTGCATCTAGATTATAATGAAGAATTGCCATTGAAGAATATTATAGACAATTCAAATATGAAATTATTTATTTTTCTTTCATAATTAACTATGACTATTGAGAAAGAAGGAATAAGAGCTACAATACTATGATACCAAGTTATTATAGCATGTACCAGTTATTCCTTCTATTAACAATCTGAATAAAAGTAAAATGATGAGCCTGAGACTTGCTGTCAATCTGGAGCCATCAACAAGCAACTTACTGTTACCTTCTAGATAATATATTTCATTTTAAAAATAATACTAGAAACATTCAAGACATTACATCTCTTTTAAGGCATGATCTATGATGCTGTCATATAGGGAAATTATAATTTCCACAACTCTTGGAATAATTTGCCAGTCATTGGAAATTAAAATCACTGGTAATGTTAAAAAAAAAATTTAGTGACTTTTGAGTAACAGTGGTACTCCAACTCATCTCATTATTTTTGTATGTGACTCTTATGTATTACGGCATAATTTGCATAATTTCCCTATTACATATGATAAATTGTTTCATTGAAGTTATCTAAACTTGATTGTATAAGTATTCATTGTAAAAGTTAAAAGATATTTTATGTCTTGCATCCAGGAACATCCATAAAAGATTCCTAAATATATATAGTATTATAATCATAAACCATATTTAGATCGGTACCGGGCATTTTATCTTAGTAAGAGATGTCACTTGAACATTTATTTAATTTTTGGTGTTTTTGATGTAAGTCTTTTTATGTAGAAATTTAATAGGACTTCTTAGGTGTTTAGTGCCCTTTTTAAATAACACAAAAAACATGTTATCAAACAAGTGTTACCTTAAACTCTCTGAAAATGTCAACTGTTTTGAAATTAAATATACAAGTACATGTAATTCCTTCCTTGAAATGTGTTGAAAATTTTACTTCAAAGATTTTCAATTAATTTGAAAATTGTATTAAAACCAACTGTGTTTTAGTTGTAAATTGAAAAAAAATTAGAACACTTCTTTACTGCCTAGAGACATGTTAAGTTAGCAGAACTTTGTGTAATGAGAATATTGGATTTAGAAGAACGTGGAGAGGAATTTGGTGAATTAATAATTGATCTAGTGAAGAAGTATGTTCAATAAGCCGCAGCTCAATTTAGACTCCATTAGATGACAGAATAATGCAATCCACAGCTTGTCAAAGTCAAGCAACATTTGCCTACATTTTTATATTTCTGAAATCTAGCAATGATTTGTTTCCTTTATTGCTTTATTATTTTGTTGATTGTCCCTTCACTGAAGCATGTTATTTTATTATATCGGTAGGAATTTCAATTTGTACAGCGATGACATTAATAGCCGACAGGGAGCATATTATTGATACAAAATGTAGATTAAATTGATAATCTTATTATAGGAAGTCATGTTAGTTTTTCATTTTTGTACAGTAAACCATGAAACATGTATTTAGTTTTTGAAAAAAAATCTATCAAAGTAATTTTTGATCGGTCTCCTGCGGCTAACAACATATCGATTGACATTTTTTCTATTCTAATCTTGCTACTTTCTGCCTCAGCTGTTAAAGATACTCTACATTGATTTTGTAATAAAAATAAAATACCTTCCTGAAAATCGTAAATTCATTATATATATATCATATATGGTTCAGATAAAGAGTCCATGATTAACTCCCTACCAGAAAAGGGTATGCTAAAATAAGAAAATTAATTTGCTGTCACTTAACAAGCATCCTCAAATTTCCCCATTAATAAACTGATAAGGATGTCATGTTCTAAATACCTGGTCCAGGTCATAAACTAAATTGAGTGTACATAAAGTTTCAATCTGCTATCAAAGATGGCCATTGATTTTCTTGCTGATATTTTTTTTCTCAGTTTTATATTAACTTGTAACAGTGGATTTATGTCAATTATGTGCGTTTCAGCTGTTTCTTGCAAAACATTTACCTGCTATTTTGAATTATAATGTCAAACTGTCACATTATTTGATGACCTTGCTGTTTATTAATGTGAATTGCATTATGTCTGAAACAGGTTGTTTAACTTGCAAAATAATGGAAATCTGTGAGTAAGAATCATTTGGTAGCCAGGTTTTCTGACTTGATTACTGTTTGACTTTCACTTTTTTATACTATTTGTTGAATAGGTTCGTGTTGTTTATTCTTTGGTTTTCTATGTTGTGTCATGTGTACAATTGTTTGTCTGTTTGTCTTTTTCATTTTTAGCCAAGGCGTTGTCAGTTTGTTTTAGATTTATGAGTTTGACTGTCACTTTGGTATCTTTCTTTCCTGACTTTTCTATCTAGAAAAAAAATTAGCCTTGCATCCTTGAAACCTTCAGCTGACAAATCGAACTACAATATCTATAAATAACAGACTTATAAAATGACAAATCTGACCACATATACAATATATCAAATTGACTGACACTCTGATGATGACCATTACAAATGGACATATTTTATGACAAATCTGAGAGTGGACAAATGACCACATATAATTCCCATTACTATGACCATACATGTCAACATGATTATGGGTATAACATAAAATTTGTATCTTTAATGGGGAGTAATTAATTCATCAAGATGAAGTGATGCTTAATATGATGTATGATGCTGGGGAAATATAAATAACATAACTTTACATAACATGTATGCCTAAAATTTCATTTCATAAGCCAATTAGATTGACATACATGTCTAGTGTCAAAATGTTTCAGTTACAAGGATCTGAAAACGCTTGTTTTATGGGTTCCCCATGATCACAGCACCCTCTGTTGAGAATGAAATCCTTTTAGGGATCATTGGATTTTGTTATAATGATACACATTTTTTAAGTTGGAGGTGGAATTTCACTGGTTGATGTAATAATTATCAAAACAGAAAGAAGAAAAGAGCAATAATGCTATAAATTCCAGTGATGATCTGATTTAAATTATGATTTTTTTCTTCAACGAGACAAGAATAGAAGTCAGATTTAATCTAGATTTTGATAAATGCTGTCTGTATATTTGATCTTAAATATTTTGTATACCTTACATTAATACCACAATAAAAAAGGTGGTTTTTATTGGATCAAACGTCACAGGTAAAGTGTCAGATTTCTTTGCTTACTAATTTTACTAACACCATCACTTTTAAAATTGTTTCATTTATAACATTACCAAATTTAACTTTTTTTAAACAGCAACACACTTCAACACAAACAGACTACAACAGTTTCAACTACCGGTACAAATTATTTAATCTTTGGGTATGAGACACTTAATTTCCTCTCAGAATGACTAAGAACAAGGAAAACAATGAGGTCATAAAAACTTCCTGCGTTGTGCAACCTAATGTTTTATCAGAATTTTAGGAAGTCTTTAAAAAATAAAATAAATGTGTGAGATTAAATTATTAAAGCTGAGTACAGACTGAGTTTTATATCTTATCTATATTTAACACTTTTCAAATAATTTGAATATAATCAGATACCAAATAGAAGATTACTCGAACAATTGCTATCTATGTATACATGTTTACTTTATCACTATTTTGTGTACATATATTGTGGCACAATATCTTTATCACGGTCTATACTGTTAATCCACAAGATAATTTGATAAAATCTCCTTATAGTGGAATATCTACCCAACAAATTATTCAGGGCGGCATTCATATCCTCGCTTTTCAACAATGTCAACATGATGCAGTATATGACGAGATCGAGATGTTACACCTAACGATCTACTTACTTGTCCCGTAATTAACATGCTTAGCAAATTTACATGTTCGTCTTTGATTTTTTGTCCTACAGAATAATTTCTTATTTTATATAGATTCATGATAGTAATCTGTCTTGTATAATTTCCTCAAGTTTTCAGAGCAATATGTACTGAAACTATTACTATGATGAATCCTAAAAATTTATTCAGGAATAAGCTGATAGAGAAATTCTGAATCTCTATAGGATTGAATGTCCAATATCTAAAGAGGGATCTCACTGCTTAAAAAAATAATTCTTGGAGATTGAAGACAAAATTTTGAATATTTTTTGTACAATTTGTATGAGTAATTTATTTTCAAAAGTCCTTCATCTCAAACTAAAAAATATTTACTTAAATTCAAAATAGCAGCATTAAAATTAACCCAAACATCAGTATTTTCAAGAGCTAACTTCTGCATCATCAATTCATTTAAAAAATAAGAAGAATTGTGATTTTTTTTATGCAATGTAATATGAACATCCCTCAGATAGATTTCATTTTCAAACGATGTAATTGTCATTTTAAAAATCTCCTAACAGACTGTCTTTTGTAGTAATTTGACAGTGTTTTTTTCACTTGAAATTTTGAGTTTAACCAAAATGTGTATGTACCAGGTACAATGAATATGTTGACACAAAAATAAAATGTTTGTTTCTTGTCATTTTACAGAACTTAAAGGTAAATTCATGTTAACACACAATGTATGAAAAACTTCAATTACATTTTATAAGGACAGTAGCCTAAGTCTGAACCCCATCCATTATTTTTCATGTTATAAATGAAAACATAAAAGCAGGATTCCTGCAGTGAGAAAAAACAATAACCTTATCAACATTCCTTGGAGATTTATATGCATATACCAATTGAAAAAAACAACCTTTCCGTTTGAAATGGCCAACATATGGAAAAATCTTATCCATCAATCAATATAAAAAAACACAAATTATTTTTCAATCGATTGACCAAGAATAAAAGTCAGCATTCTTCAACATACATGACATAGCATTCATTAAAACAGTGAAGTTAATTTAGGGAATAGAAAGACAATGTTCTAGTTAATAGAATTGTTCACTCAAACCAAGAGAAATTGTCATGAATATTTGAACAATAGAATACCTAATGTCAATTTCATTCTTTTATCTACAAAACAAGCTGTCTTAGCTCAGAAATAGATGAAAGTGGCATGTAAACCGTTTATTCCTATGGCAACCAGGTAGATAAATACAAAAACAATTGTCTTATATTATCATTTTTTTTCATTTTTTGCTGATAATGAATAGATTATTGGTGGTCAAATTAATCCTTAAACCAAGATGATTAACCTTTTCCCATTAATTATATTGAAAACAACCTTTTCCATATATCAATTGTCATATCATTGCATAATCCAGATTTTTTCTCACAGAAATTTAATATTGCTTTTAAAATATCACTGGCAAAAATTTGGAAGATTGATATCTGCACATGGTTCAAAATTAAATAAACCCCATAACTGTCATAATAAAATTCTCACTAAACTGTTTCAACTTCATTTTTATAATTTGATTTTAATTTAAGATAAATGCCTACCACATTGCCTTTTGCTAACAAGACATGGGGAAATGTGATAAATGTACAATCACAGAAAATCTGAGAGGCTTTGGAGCCACAAATATACAATTTTTTTTTATTATTTTCAAATATTTTTTGCATCCAAGGTTTTAATTTCATTTTTTAAATTTTTTCTATCAAACTTTTAAAACCAGAAGCAGGATCTTCAACTTGTAGCAAAAAGAAATGAAATTTAAAATAAAGTGAAAAGCTTTTCCCTCTTTTTATAATATAACAATGTCAACAACATTTTTCATTATAAATTTGAAAACTTACCCCAAATTAAGACGATGAATATCAGTTTCCCATGCATCGTTTTTCTTTTTCTTATTATTCCTCATCTTGTTTTTCCTATGATGTCTTCTACCCGACTCCTTGTCGTTTTTTGCCATTGCATAACCCCCTTAGCACACAAAGAACCAATTTACATAATGAAGCAATTCAATATCCAAAATGTTCTGTACAAGAATTGCAAAAAAATCACAAGAAATATAAATTATATCCTCTAAGTCTGACTGTAAGAACAAATTAAAAATTCCATATGACAGAAAGTGAAATAAAGCTCAGGAAAAAACAGGTGCTTGTTTCACTTAGTGGTCATGATTTACTGTGATTTATCTACACTGCCAGTTGGTCAAAAATACAACATTTTTTTATCTAATCACAAACTTGAAATTTTCTACCATTTTGATAATCACTCAACAATAATCAGTTAGTAAAGTATAAACATGTCCAGTATTGATATAAAAAACGTTGTCGACTACCTATACACACAGTGTACAAGTGATGTAGGTAGAATGGTGTATTGATGTTTTTATGTTGACCTTATATCACACTCGGCCTCTGTCCAATGTTAATCAGACATTTATAGCTAGTAGAACCATTATATACATGTCCAATAAATACATCCTTAACAAAGTACCACATATTCTATCAATACACAGTCTTGTCTTCACAATTTCTTCACAAAACCGAAGAAATTTTATAAAACTCACATAAAAGTGGAAATAGATTTAAAAATCACATAAAACAGGAATTAGTTTAAAAGTCACATAAAAACTGTTTTTCCATCAGTTTAGCTGAGGCGTTAATCCCAAATTGACAAAGTGTAGGACCTGAACAAACTGTGAACAACTTTCACGCTAAAGTACTATGTAAATTTCTGTCAATAAAATAAATCCAACTGTGTTTGTCACAGATGTAATTATTAAATAGACTTTGGCACAAAATTTATACAGAAAAGTGGTAATTCTAGATCCTACTTGTAATTCAAGAAAAGAAAATAATATTATGATAGTCTTTGTACAATACAAGTGTTAAATACAAATTCTTTAACGAACGTTTCAAATACAATGATACCGCCTTACACACTGACAAGTTATTAATTATAAATCTTCCTAATAAAAATGATAAAATAGGTCTAAAAATGCAGACGCCACCTATGTTAACATTTATCATCTTATTAATTTCATTATCCTTATCTTAAATAGATATAAGATGATCTGTGTCTAATTTATCTTCCAACACATTTATATAAAATGACAATTTATATTTGAAATATTGAAATCAGTTGCTGAGATGCAGCACACTTTCAGAACCAAACAAAAGACGAGGGCCTATATAAATGTTATAATGTAGCCATTAGTCCTCATACCACAGACAGAAGGGATCAAGCTAGTACTACACTGTACGGGACAGCACCCTGTGAATAAAATATGCAGGTTCATACAACAATGAAAACTGATCCCTCTGACGAATGTTTATTTATAAATTGATGAATTTTTCAGTTGACAGAAATCTTGGTTCAATTATGGTCAAGATACTAGAGTATTATAAAATTCGCCTTTTTCTGATTCATGAACCTCTGCATTTATTTCTCTGATTTGGAGAGTGAAAGTTTTAATTTTTGATGAGCCTTCATAATTATGAACCTAATTTATTAAATGTACCTTAGAATTTATATCCCTTCAATATTGAGGAGTTTCTCTTGACATTTTTATCTCCCTTATTTGATGTTTACACTTAAATACACTTTTCCTTTATTTATTATGCACATAACCTCAAATACATCACCCTCGTTTAATTTTTTAAGTGAAACAATTTATCTCCCTTATTTGATGTATGAACCTGTGTCACAAATTACATGTATAAAATTAAAAACATATTTTTCTTATTTGAGGAATATAGAGCCAAGGACATGTTTCCAAGAATTGATGATATTATCTTCCAGTTTAAGTCACATTACATTTATATCTGAACCTTTAATAACATTAATATATTACAGTTTTAACATTTGAACTTTACTATTTCCGCAAATCGCTCTGATTTGACTACTTAAGCTAAAAGACCTTTACATCCATACAAGCATATGAAACATAAGAAAGGTAAAAAAAATATGTGTGTCATTCTTGTAATCTATGAAATTCCTTAAGATGTCAGCTTTAACTGACTAACAGACTGTATTAAAGACTGGAAGAGAAAAAAAGTCTGTTACATTAATGATTGATCCAAATATGTGAAAAAAGGAGAAATTCGCTTGGATAGTCTATATGTATAAATAAAAAAAAAACATTTCCAGACAAAATTAAACCTTCTGTAAGCAAAAGCACATGCTACTCAAGTAAAAAGACCTAGAAAGATAAAATTTTGAATTAATAGTAATGCAGACTCAAACTTTAGCAACATCTTCAGATGTGGACTCAAGGGGAGGGGGCAAAATGACTACCCTCCCTCTGTTATTTTGCTCATCATGGCTATGTATGCCCCCTTTCCTCATTAAAATCCTTGATCAGCTCCTGATCTTGATCTTTTTTTTTATAAAGGCAAAGAAATTAATTTATGTATTGTTTTTTTTTTTATCTCTTTGCACTGGAAAACGGCTTTTGAAGATATAAATGAAAATCCATGAGGGATAACTCTTGTCAAAACATTTACATTGAAGCATGAAACAAAATGGTCTTAAAAGCTAATGAGCTGTCTTCAGAAATGATTTTCTTAGATTTGTAAAGTAATTTGTCTAATTTCCCTTAACAAACACTTCTCATCCTTTGTCCATTATCATCCCACTTAAATATAAAACTTCAAAGTCAAAATAAACAATAATATATTCTTAACATTAACACCAAAATAACTCTAATCCTTAAATCTGCTATTACAAAGTGTATATATTTAATGGAAAAGCAGAGAAAAGGTATTAACTATGGATTTTCACCTTTAATAATGAAGTTGTATTTCTAGTTAATCTGATATTCCCCATCCTTTGATAGAATTTTGTGCTTTATTAACTTCAACAATGGATTATGTTTATACCTAAAAGATGTTGTTTATTTTAGCTTAGATAGGCTGAATTTACAGGTATTAAATGAAAGCGACCCCTTTAACGAGATTTGTACCTGTCAAAAATAAATGTATAAATTATGGACATTTGATATTGAATAATTCAGAGGCAATTTATATTCTAATTAAATGATTCTCCCTCTCTCTTTAAGGTACTAACTGGGTGGGCAGTAAAGTGGTCTACACAATAGATGTCATACATTTATTTAGCCTCCTGCTGCCTGATGGAGTCAGGTGAACTTTAAAAACTGACCAATTAAATGTTAAACTGTGCAGAAAAAAAACATTACTTTTTTTTAAAAATGTTAGTTGGAATTTTTTACCATTTTTTTAAATATTTTTTTTCCAAACACATTAAGTTACTTGTGATTTAATTTTTCACTTAAGTCATATTCACTTTAGTATAAACTATTGCACTATTTAAAACATATATGTTTAATGTCAAAATTTTCCTTTCAGTATCTATTAAATGCTTAAAAAGTAATGTTTTATGTCAAAATATTCTTTTCAATTAATGTTTAAATGGGACAATTTTCTGTAAACTCAATAAATTAAATTTGAATGCAGTAATTTAATTCTTGGCAATAAATGAAAAATAAGAATAATGCCAAATGAGAAAAAGTGTGAAGTTACTATATTTAGATGTTTTTTTTATTTGATATGTATTACATTACAAAATATTTTCTCTTATTGCATTTAAAAATGCTTAAAAATAGCCATTACAATAGGTGCATATCATGCTTTCTAAATTAAAACATTTGAAATTTTATGAAAAAGTCTTGTTGGATTGCAATATGAGAATATGTATTCAAGTGTCATTATACATAATGAAATATTCAGACTTATCTTGTGACTTTTCATTACAAAAGAAAATTGGACATCTGGACATCGCTTGATATATCACTTCTGATTATTTAATTTCAAAATAATAAAAAACAATTAAAGCTTTGGGGCATTACTGTGATTAAATAACCTTTTCTAGTCAACACTGACCTCAAATAGCCAATGAAAAAGTGGCATCTTTATATCATATTATAAAAAAGGCTAATGCGATTTGAGAAAAATCTTATGTAACATTGTGTATTAAAACAGGTCTCTTAAACCATCAGAAAAAAAGTACCGTTCATACTCAGACCAATCAAAACTAGTAACTGTACAAGTGACGAAAGTATAAGTTAAGATCCCATGATCCACGACTGTTAGGGGGTAACATGAAAGTGAAGCATCATTAAAAAAGGTCCTAATTATTCTCTAAGAACAACCCTTGTATGGTAACACTATTCCTTTGCTGCACTCTCAATTGTTTGGGCTGTTGCTGTACTCTTACATTATCTTGTTAGTGCATTGTCATCAACAAAAACCTAACCTCTAACAATGACAACTGGTATCTGAAACCTACTGCTGTGAGAAAGATACCAGTCTAGATAATAGTTGTAAACCTACTGTTTCATTGGTGGATAGGGACTTCACAAATGTTCTGTTAATGAAGAGCTGAATCAAATTAATACAAGCATATGTAAAGCACAGGAATGCACTGCAATCTCACTAGGGTTTTCATCAATAAAAGTACATAAAGATCTTTTTCTCATTATGAAAAATTGTGGACCATTAAATAGCAATTTGTTTGTGCTTTCAAGAATAACCTGTACAAATGTTTTAGCCAAGTCGCCTAGTGAAGTAAAAACCTCATTTTGCAGCATTATGTAAGAACTAATTGAAGGTTAATACAATGCAAAAATGGATGATTACAGAGGTTATCCAAGCTATAATAGTGTTTTAAAGCTTTTTACACAATCATGATTGTGAAAACATGAAAGTTGGAAGGTTTGACTATTTGTTTTTAAAAATAAGCAAATCATTATCATTATTGTGAAAGGCAAAATCTAGAAATTTTAGGAAGTTTCAGAAATCTAAATGACAGCTCTTCTGGATCCTTCAATGTTGTCAGATGCTTAGAAACCAGAAGTAAAACCAACTGAAAAAGAACAAATGAATAGAAGGAGATGAGACAGCAACCCACCAACATAAAAATCAAAAGACAACTTTTCAAAACATTGATCCAAGAGCATATCAGATAGATATAAGAAGATGTGGTATGAGTGCCAAAGAGACAACTCTACATCCAAGACACAATGTGTAAAAGTAAACCATTAAAGGTCAAAGTATAGTCTTCAACACAGAGCCTTGGCTTACACCAAGCAGTAAGCTATAAAGGGCCTCAAAAATGACTAGAACGAAACAATTCAGACTCTGTTATTAACAAAGTGTTCTATGTTCATAATTTCTTTTCTACTTGGGATTCTAGAGCAAATGAAAACCCTGAAGCTTGCTAAAAAGATAACTCTAGATATCACAATGGTTCCTGAATCCAAAGACTTCGAAGATGAATAAGTCAAGAATGAAATATAAGCTCATCTTAGCTACATACCCTGAAAAAGAATCTATCTAAAACAATAATACAGTAAGTAAAAAGCTATTTACACTAAAATGGAATCTGTTATAAACATTACAAATACCATTTACCACCCAAATTTGAGGACTGAAAACTTCTAGTTTTTTTATAAGTACGCAATTAAAGCTAAATAAAATAACGGGAAAGTTCAATTAGAAATGGCTTACACAGAAAATTTGGTTTAATGTAGAATACAATCAAATATAAAAAAAACAAGAAAGCAAATTATTCATTCCAGCAGAAAAATCAGTGTAATCTTTATTCAAGCGAACATTTAATGATGACTATTTCCATTCTAATCTCAGATTTTAATGTATATCCTAGTAGATATCAAATAACAAGGATTCTTATGGTATATTATTGCACAATTTGAACAGAAATAATATGATTCTGATATTGTCAAACAGGTCAATCAATTCGAAGCAATAAACGAAACAAAATATTCAATTCCATCTATCTGATACAAAACTCATTTAGTTTTAAAACCAAAACAGAGAAAATTATTAATAAATATTTTGCTAAGTAGCTCTGACAGTTTTTTTATTACTTCAGAAAATTAAAAGGCTTTTATCAATGTTAATCTTAGTAAAACCTCCTATAATGCAATTCTGAATGAAACCATGCCTTGGGAGTACGTCATTTCGATATATCATAATTACACAATTTTCAGCTCTTTTAGTTCAGTTGTCAAGAGTATGAAGGTACAGACATTAAATGAAAAGACGTACAACATTGTTTCAATATAATTAACAGAAACATGGCTTGTCATCCAAAGACAATTTGAAAAATACTGTGAAGGTATAGAATTTAAATGAAAAAAAACCTACAACATTATTACATGTCACAGCAAGATGGCTTTTTGTTCAGTGACAATGAGTAAAATACACAAAAAAAGTCATGGCAAAAAAACCAGTGAAAACTCTTTAAAATACTGGTAGTCCATACTAATGCATCTAGCATGTCTTTGAACTTTGGTGGAATTAAGTTGTCTCAATGGAAATTTTGCCCTTATTTTTATATTGAGTTCCTGAAGAAGGTTAATCCAGAAAAGCGCTTGGGATGCACTGAAATTATTAAACGTGTTGTTTTCAAATTCTTTCAAGGTCAAATAAAAATTCTAATATGGTGTGCAGGTTTAAATGAACAAAAGTTTCAATAAAAAAACATAAATATTAGTGATGCGAGTGTGCTTATTGTCTATGGTATTGTGCATTCATATTCTTAATCTGGTTTCATACTAATGCAATAGTGAGACTCTACCCTTTCTCAATCTCTATTGGCTTAAACTTGTTTCCCAGTTTCAGTAAGGTTGTTCCTGCAAACTGATCATCTGATGAGAAATTTGAATGTTTTTTCAACTAAGAATAAGCAAGTGTATTGATATTGTAATGGCATATAAAGATTAAGAAGATGTGGTATAATTGCCAATAAGACAACCCTCCACCAGAGTTCAAACGATGTAGAAATTAGCAATTAATATCAAAATTTATATCTTTATTATATAACTTTCTTACTGGTACAAAACTGACTAAACTTTCTTGAGTAGGAGAGAAACTATACAGATATTACAGCCCACTATGTTAATGCCAATACTAAATTAATTTCCTGAATGGGAACTTGATCAAACTCTGATGATTTGTAATGATGAATTAACTTTGATCTACAGTGAAGCCCTATCTAATCAAGGATATAAACTTTGTAAGTACTTCCTATGTCATTACATATAGAATATGATTTGTTTTAATCAATGTAATGTGTGTGGCCGACTCAGTCTACTTCACCAAGTCAAAGTGTACATGGTGATGTCCATAGTAAAATAGAGAATGGAAATGGGGAATGTGTCAAAGAGACAATAACCCAACCAAAGAGCAGAAAGCAGCCAAAGGCAACCCATGGGTTCTCAACACAAGTAGAAATTCCTACAGATGGAGGCGGGCTTCAGCTGGCCCCAGTAAACCAAATGTGTACTACCTCAACGAAAATGGCTGTCACATCAAACTCCAAAACAAATAAATGAACTATATTGAATAACATATAAGACTAACAAAGGTCAGAGAGACCCCTGACTTGGGACAAGCGCAATAATGTGGCTTCTTTAAACTTGTTTTGTGAGATCTCAAATATGTTTGTCAAGTATTACATGATACCGTCTAAAGATTTGTCAAGTGGTACATGGTGCTGTCCAATATATAATTTACAGTACCAATCTGGTTACATTTTTTTTTTAAAAAGTCAAAAGGCCAAATTAGTCTGAAGTCAAATCTTATTTAATAATCTATCATTAGGTGAACTAGCAAGCAGTTCTTTATCTATACAGGTGTGGCATGAGTTACAGATTTTTAAGGTACATAGTTCTATCCCCCCCTTTTTCTAGCGCAATTTAAGTTTAAATAGACTAACAGTTTGTTCTGCTTTGACTATTCCTGTTTATAAAGAAAATTTAAATTCTATTTAATTCTTACTGCCACATTTATAAGCGTGTTGGCATAAAAAATAGGAATAGAAATGAGATTGCA
The DNA here is from genome assembly GCF_036588685.1 of Mytilus trossulus. Lineage (NCBI taxonomy): Eukaryota > Metazoa > Mollusca > Bivalvia > Mytilida > Mytilidae > Mytilus > Mytilus trossulus. The sequence continues at coordinate 13,382,605 of NC_086373.1, forward strand.
AAAGGTTGTAGCAAGCAAGATTTCAAAAAAAGATAACAAAAAGAAATTATCGTAATTCTGTGGTAAACTTATTTTATCAACATTGCATGCAGACAGCCTCCCATTAATGAACAGACCTAATTAATTTGTTAATTAGAGCACAATGCAGTTGTAAACAAACTGCTACTACTTAGCAACCATAGATATCAATTCCTGAAATACATTTTTGTACCACCACTTTATAGACACGTTCGTGATTTAATGAAATCATTCTGCCATACAAATCCAAAAGCTTTATACTTTATCAACATTTTTTCTGATGATTCCTAAGAAACTATTTAACAAAAAGATATAATTAAAATGTAGTTTGAGACAAGAATTTAGAGACTGACACTTTGATAACTATGATAAAGATGCTATTTACAAAAACAATCATAATCTGGGTCATTTTGTCTGCGATTTTAATTCCTAAAGAGCTTATGATACTGTCGAGACTGACTTGAAATCTTCCTTTCTTTAATTATAATTTATAAATGTTATATAGTGCCTTTATCTAAGATAAGCATAGCTATAGATCTATGTCATCATCCATAATCATCTTGGTGAAAGCTTTGTTGGTTAACATTTTCAGTTGATGCTTGTATGTTTTATGTATGACACTCTCCCATCTGAGACTGACTTGAAATCTTCCTTTCTTTAATTATAATTTATAAATGTTATATAGTGCCTTTATTTAAGATAAGCATTGTTATATATCTATGAGAGTTAACATTTTCAGCTGATGGTGGAATGTTTTATGTAGCATGTATGACACTCTCCCATCAGGCTGGTTAGTGTTAACATAATATATGAGGTGTCCAGACAATTTAAAGTAAATACAGAGTGAATTTTATTCTAGGAACTGCAGGATTACCTCTAATTACAACTGACATAATGCCATTCATCAGGAGATTTTATGTCTTAGTTTGCACCATTATTTTCAATATGTGGAGAAAATTAGTGACTCAAAGTCTCCAGATACATTGTCTAAGGAAGAAGTTTTATGACCGGGAGAGAGTTGTAACAGCAAATATCACAGAATAAAATGCATAGTATGTGACAAAATGGCAAAACTAGTTCAAATCACAGTTGCTTAAAAATAGAAACCTAATTATAATTCAGTATTGTGTCTAAAAAAGTGTTGCAATAAAAGTGCTTAACATTAGGATTTTTACTCTGAAACTTTGGCGCCCAGTAAAATTACTCATTTTCACCTACTAAAATCTGTAAGAAAATCCAGTTGACAAGTGAAATATTGTTTAGCCACATAAATTTACCAAGTTTTTTATCACATCTATTATGGACAAGCTCTTACAAAAAATCAGGTTGATGGAAAGTGACACGATTAAAAATATCCTATGTAAATGGTTAAATATTCCTATGTAAATATGCAGTACTATAAAACAGTTCAATAACTGATTTTTATTATGTATGATCCTATTAATTTACTCCCCTAAAACAATATCAATATGTGCACAGTTTTCAATATCTCTGACATATTGCAACCAAATGTTTAATTTTGGATTTCTATAATACCTTCAATGTTTTATGAAGTATTAATTTCTGTTCTGTCTAAATTTTAATTAGTGAAAAGCAATATGTTTTCTGTTGAAATCTGAGTGATTTTCTATTGCCATTTGTTTCGTTTTATAGCTTTATGTCTCCAATGCTATGCCATAATAGATGACCTGGTTTTCAGTATTTTTGGTATTGTGACCAAGTACATTATGTTTCTTTATAGTGAACTTGTAATGAGTAGGACACAGAAAATGCATACAATTTTAAACAATTGCCTGAACTTAATAAAAAAAAATGTTCTGGATCATAGGTTGTGGCCAAAGTAAATTATGCCAAAAACTTATAAATTAAGAAAAAAATTGGGCCAAAACTGAAGTTCCAAACACTAGCAATGAAATTTATAAGGAGAGGTGTAAAATAAAAGTCGTTTTATATCAATACTAAATACATTGTAGTACATGAAATTGAAGCATTTTGGCAAGATATAATAAAAAAAAACATTTATAAAATGTCATGATCTTTCTTGAACCTACTCAAATATGAACAGAAGTTCCAATATCATATCTTAATAATGTCAACACTGGTATCCATGTAGAAAACCTTCAAATATAATTTCTGATTTTCTACCTTTCAAAGTAATGTTTGTCTACTTGATGACCTTCAGGAAGTAATATCATCAGAGAATGTCAATTGAAGAGTACTTAATAAACTAGGTACCATTTGAGAATTAATATAAAGAAGCTTGGAGGGATGTCAGATCATACCAAAGTCACATAAGGACAATCAGAAATGAACTGCACTAAACAAAGATTCCGCTGCTAGGTATGATATTTAAATCTATTAATATCTCCAGCGTTTAATAATTGATGCTCTTCATTGTTCTTTGGCGGTAATTATTTCTGTCATCACGCAGTTAAATAGCATTGATTTTATCCAAGCTTATGAAAATCTTGATTCAATTTCAAATAAGAATTAAACTTTTTGTCTCCAGAATTTACTGTTGCTATGGATTCCAATTTATAAGCAAAAAAGTTTAATTTGTTGCAGCAACAAGTTTAGATATTACAAGACCAGATTTTCCAGGATCAGGTTTTAATTGCATGAAAACAAGATGGTGATGTATGTGTTTCTCCACACCTTAAGTATGGATCAAGCAAAGGAATTTGATCCTGACTTACAATGATCGATACACGTTGCTTCGAACCATGTCTTATTATATCTTTGTTTCAGTGATCAGGAAATAGCAATTAGATGTCACAAGAAATCATGTAACAAGTTCTACTTCACCTGTTTGTTCAAATCACCAGTTTTAAGACTAAAATTTTCACACAATGTTGGTTAGTGACATTAGAATTAATCAAGCTAAAAACATTCTGTGAAATAATGATCACTTAGAAACATTAATACAATATAATGAACAGAAAATTCATACAATTAAATTCATTTTCTTTTCTTTTGCAAAATTAAGCTCCATCACGGTTTCATTGAAAAAGTCAATAGTATGATATTATAGACTTTGTAGGATTAGGGAGAGACAACTGAAGCTTGTCAGCAAATGGAATTTCTAATGATGGCCAATTATTCTTAAGTTATTTCAAATGTGGTCGCCACACAGGATATACATTTGTAATTTCATATAATACAAAAACAATTTATTTCAAAATAGTTACCAGGGTATAGACAATTTATCATCAGAAAACTTTAATATCTTGTTCATGTTTTAATTTTATTTACAATAACACCTGTCATTTGGTTAAATGAAACTTTGGTCTGTTATGGCTATTATTTCGAAATTGGTCTGTAATGGAGTAAAATGGTTATGTGTCTGTCCAAAGTCAGACACCTGTAATTCAGTTATTATTATTGGCTGCTTTCTGCCATATTTTTCTTTAAATTAATTTTCTTTTAACATTAAACTCAGCAATATGTTCTTTTTGAATTCTTTCCCATTTTGTCATACATTGGCTTTTTAAGCTTTCTAGTTATATGGTTTTGGTCTTGCATATTGTTGAATGCTGGAGGGTGACTAATAAGTATTAAAATCCAACTCCTTAGGGCTCTGACTGATAGTTGTCCCATCCAAAATCATACCATATCCTGTTATTTGCATATCTATAGAGATTTTCGCTCAAAATTATGTTCATATATAAAAGAGATTTTCATTAAAACTGATTTTACCTTTAAATAAAATATTTTTTTTATTGATAAAATTAAGAAGCGTGCCTTCAAAAATCTAAGATGGTAAAATTAAACGAATCAAAGACATTTTAGTTTTACATCTTACTTTTCTCTAAATGAAAATGAGTAGTTGCATTCTCAAATGTCATCTAAATAAAATCCTTTATAAAAAGTCTCAAGCAATCTTGACTTTCTGCATAAATGCTTCAGATTGGAATTTATTACCATTTTCTAGACATCTATTTAATCATTGAAATGGATGTAACAGGTAAAAGCAATTTTTTCCTCAGTTTTCCAGACAAAATTCTATCAATGAACTGAGACTTATCTAGGTTGTAAAACCAGTGGGTAATCTAAAGGGTTGGGTTCCAGGGTTGGAATCCTCCCTTTTTTATGAAACCTAATAACATTAGTTCAGTATACTGTTAGTTTTTAAGACCTATTCAGGAAGTAAATGGAGATTAGACACTCTTTAACTTGAATGTTGAACCATGAACATTGGAACTTTCTGATGGACATGAGTAGCCATCTTGTGTTTTAGAATATATTTGACAATCTTATGAATACCATTAAGTAATTTATATATTATCACACCTTTTAATAATATTTTCATTGGTAACTCTAAATGCAAAATACAACCTTTTAAATGATTGAATTCCTTAATTTGACTATAAAGCAGGAAAAAGTACCAATGACTTTCTGCTGTAAAATTGAACACAGGACCACAAACTATTGGAGGCGATCATTAACAATTTTTAAAATACTACTCAACTAGAAAACAAGAACCTTACAAACATTGTATGTTATTTGTAGGAGGCAGGTACCCTCAGTAATATTGATAATCTTCTCCTACATAGATAATCTTTTTAATCTGAAAATCATCATCAAATTCTTTGTCTACTACAATTTTTCAGAAGTTTACTGAGTCCTGCCACCAAATGTAATGATATAAACCAGGGTTAAGTTGTTATAATGTGTTTATGACATTTCTGTCAATATATATAATTGTATATAAACTTTGATAGATTTTTGTCATCACAATTCCTTTATTCTACTCCCTACAGACTCCTTCCAGATCCAATATACATATAAGGCCATTAATCCATACAGTTAATGTCAGCATACAACGATGCCAATGTTTGTCATCTCAGGAAAACATCCGTCAGAAATCCTCCGTAATTACATTTCGTTACTTAGCTAAAACCAATTGCATTTATGTGTTACTTTTGGTTCAGGTGATCCATTTCATTACGATAAGACTCTAGAGGGAAAATCATAGCATATATCTATGGTTTTTCATCAAGGGAATTCATTTTTTCTACATCTTATGAGTTTGAGAAAATATCAATTTGTGTAAATATTCTTAAAATGGCTATAAAATATTTTAAAAAGCTGAATAAATATAACCGCAAACCTTAATTATCCTCAAGCTTTGTTTTTTTTCTTGGTGATAAACATCAGAATACCTTTTTTATCGTAGAACTTTTAGAGTAGGATTGGGAAAACAAGTAATCAAACTATATGCCATGAGACAGTAGAATGTCATGCATTACAATATAAAAAGCTTCATTATAGCTTGTTTAATCCTCAATCAGATGATTTTACTATGTTTCTCAAATTGATTCAGCTAAAAACAAACAAAATTCATTCGATTTAAATGTATGCAACATTTCAGTCTGTTTTGTATAAGTTCAAAGTCATTACCAAACGGAAAACATTTCATGGATAAAATCATTCCTTTCCAATCAGTAAAATATCTAAGTACAAATTATTATGGCTGAATTAAAAGAGAATGAAGCAAGACTATTAGGTTTTGATCTTATTTTCTTCTTTAAAAGTTCAAGCTCTAGGTTTACTGCATGAAAGAATCGAAGACTATTTATTTCTGATTAAATACAAAGCTTTAAGATATTGAAGCAATTCAAAGCTACCAACTTACAAGTTCTTCGACCATCGATCAATAGATAGTTTGCTGTAATTTCAATAATATCAAAAATACAAAATTAGTGATTATAGTGGTATGTCATAGCACCAGTATGACAATTTAATAAACAGCCAGGGACTTCCTCGGAAATCAATTATCTATTTTCTATAGATTACATTATAGGTGACAATCTTCCTCAATAATAAGTCTGTGACCAGAGTGTGACCATTTATCATGGCTGACAGAATATATTACACTAGTCTGCTTAGATATTGTCTTCTAAATCATACTTATGACTTATCTTTGTTACAAATCTAATGCTAGTATTATTGATAAATGTCTGAATCTATTGAACAGGGCGCTCAATGTAAGGACTTGAAATTACAGAATGTATGCTGCTGTTTTGTGGGAAAACTGTTGTCAAACAATTTCCCTCTGGTCTCTTAAACATGCAACTTGTCCAAAGCTATGGTCTGCAACAACTGCTTTCTTGAATTATTGTACATTCATTTTTTTGTGTGTTCATTTATTATTGGGATAATGTTATTAAAATGGGATTTTTTATTTTTGAGCAAAACCTATTTCTGTAAAAATTTATATGATGTGATATGAATTTAAAAACTTAAGTTTCAAGTGCTGGATGTAAATTACAAGACAAAAACCAATATGTATTATAAATGAATTATTTGTACTGGCTAAGAATTAGGAGAAAAGATCGGGGAGCCTCACTTTTCATCCCATTTCTTAAGATTGTACAAATATTTTTTTTATGTTCAAATGACTGCACATATATTGCATATATTCCATCATATAACTGTGCAGGATATAGCACTGTGTTAAATAAAATGCATTTGTATTATTCACTTATTCAACTCTTCTATGACTACGTGCTGCAGTTCCATGCAGTACTAACCATTACCCTTTTTGTTACTTAATGCTAGATATCACGCTGTGCTGTGACAGAACCAAAAACAAGATCTTTGATCTATTTCATAAATTATTTTGATTTTTTTAGAAAGTTGAAGATAAAAATCTAAACCCTTAATTAGATTTCGAGAAGAGTGAAACTCTTGGCATCTAGATAATTCTTAACTGATAAAATCTAAGTATTGCATTATCAATGAAAGATGTAATGCCAGTGCTATTATCCTCAAACATTGAATGTATATAAAAAAAAATAACTACACTAAATATTCCTAAAATTTAATTCTATTTACAGCTAATTTCCTAATGCTTGTAGAGTAAAACTTTGGTACTCTTGCTTCCTCTGTTTGTATAATCTATTCAAGTTTTGTAATTAACACTGACATCTTCAAACAATATATATAGGGATAATTAACCTGTATATATTATATTTAAATTTGATTGGAAGTCATTTCAAATAAGTACTATTGTACAATATACAAACAAAGCAAGCAAGCTAACCAAAGTCTTGCTCAACATGCATTCGGAAAATAGCTCTAAAGGCATTGTGTCCTAGTCATTTGACCCACTAACCAAAGAATCATTGGGGGTCTTTGACTTTTCATGGAGAACTTTCAAGTTTGGTTTAGATATGACTTACTGTGAGCTGTCAGTCTGTCTGTAAGATTCATCACTTTTATCAGCCCTTTTTTCCATCTGACCATATACTGAAGAAAAAAAAAAGTGGTTACAGAAATTTCATACAACAACAACCAAGAGGAATCAGTTTTTATTTAAATGTTATTCATCTGCACTTTAAATAAGCAATATAATATTTTCAAATAAACAAAATGATATAATATAGAAGCCCTTCTCTGAGTGTTGTTTTTCCCCTGCCTGCTTAAAAGACATATTGGTGGCCATGGGTTGTTTTCTGCTCTTTTTTGGGGTTGTTTTCTGCTCTTTTTTGGGGTTGTTTTCTGCTCTTTTTTGGGGATGTTTTCTGCTCTTTTTTGGGGTTGTTTTCTGCTCTTTTTTACTGGGTTGTTGTCTGGCTTTGTCTTTGACACATTCCCTGTTAAAACAATTTTTTTTACAAATTTCCCCAGGTCTTAAAGTCATGAAGGCTATAATACATCAAATACTTATTGCTTACTAGAATACCAATATCATGATTTATCTTACCTACTATACATTTCTAGGAATATGATTGGTTAAAAGCATCCTCGTGGAAACAGTGTATATTTAATATTCGGTTAGTTGGGAGGCGGGGCTTATTTCATACACGGTTAGTAGTGGAGTTACGTCCCTTTATATTCCATATAAGTAATAAAGAGGAGGGGCTTATTTCATACATGGTTAGTAGTGGTGTTACGTCCCTTTAGAAAAACATCTTTCTATTATATGGGGTCAGTAAATTCCATATGGGGTGAGAGCTTCGCTTCGCTCTCACCCCATATGGAATTTACTGACACCATATATACCGTATTAGGTCACTAGCACACTATGTAACTAATAATGTGCACCTTATAAAAAAAAGTAGAAAACCGTGAGTGGATATATCATTTTTTATTTCATCACAAAAACATGCATCTTCATGTAAACTGAATGAGACACTATCTAATGTTGTACTTGAGTATGACTAGCATGTCTTTCAACAGGCTGTTATTTACAGAAGACTTCTTAAAACAAATCAAAGATATGCTTATCATCGCCAGGTTAAGTCATTCAACCTTTCCAAGGGACATAACTCTTAATGTTATTTGTAGACTCAGTAAGATGCTAACAACAAAATAACTGTCTTCTAACAATGTTCACACATTTGTGAGAGAAGCTATTCAGAGACATAATTATGTTGGCTAATGAGTTCTTTATATGCATCTGATTATGTCTCACATATCTCCTACATTGATCAACTCCCAAAAAATCTTAACCCTGTAATAGTTATGTCAAGCAGCGAAGCTTTTTGTTAGTTCATATATCTTGTTTAAAAATGAATCATTACGTAGGCCTCATTACACAAGTATTTAGATATGTTTGAAGAAATCTGATCAAAGTTTATCTGTATGCAGTTCTTAATTATCTTGTGTCAGATCCTAAGTCTGATCTGGTTAACAGATTGAAAAGTTGAAAAAAAGCATAATTCAAAATGGTGAAGCACATGCAATGTGTAAGCAGATTTAATATGATACTGTCTATTAACCAAAGCCCTAGAAATGATTACAGAAAGTAACTTAAATCTTCAACAATGATTTTTTTGACACTATTCTTGGATTCTATTAGGAGAATGCCATTTATATTTCAACAGAACCACGATGTATGAATCAATAAGAAATTAAATGCAATTATCTTATGTCTTTTCTTTGGTAAGCCTTGTGATTTACGAACATAAAATTATCCCTTCCATATTGCTACTGAAATCTATGGTCTTAAATAGAAGAAAACACAAACAGATTGATTGATAGCATGTAATACAATAGGACATGAATGGCAACCAAATTTGGCAAGCTTTTGCAATTTTATTCGTAAATCTAATGAGAAAAGTAAACTAATCGGATCCCTTTATCAGGGAGACTTCATTATTCTACCATTTAGAGGTGTATTCAAGTCATAAAATTACAACACAGTGAGTCAGCCTATTGATTCTTAAGACGTTTGATTGTTTGGAAATGGCTTTCTGTTTTTTCTTGACATTCAAACACTTTGTACAAGAATTATAAGGTTTAAAATCTAATTATCAGCTCAATAACTGAAAGTGATGTAAGAGCTCCGAGAGAATTAAAAAAAATTATACTGAGGCTATGAATGAGAAGACTATTAGTCTTATGATTAACCAAAAAAAACCATAAAATTACATTAAAACATTATAATTATTTTTAATTGTCTAATCAAGTACACCAAATTACAAACTAAACCTTGTAGTATGAAAATCAAACCATGAAAATTTATTAAAAATAGTGACCTTTATTTTCGTTTAAAAAAAAAAAAATAAAAAAAAAAAAATTGTGAATCACTCTTGATAACCCACTACAAATAGGAAATTGGAAAACTGATAGTTGCCATCTTTTCACTCAGTGGGCAATATTTCAAAACAAATTCAAAAGAGCAGAGATATAAGTTTAACTCAGGTCAAATATAAGAAAATAAAGATAAGAATCTTAGTTCAACAACATAAGTTTACACACAGAGTTAAAATAACATGAAAATATAACTTTCCACAGTTTTAAAATATTGAACCCAAAACTTGGCCTGAAAAACATAAAAAAAAATTTAACAGGAGAAAAATTTAAAGCCTGACAAGTCTAAACAACGAAGAATCTTTTGATATTTAAAGGAATTTATAGTTTAAAAAAACATGAAAATATAACTTTTCCTTGTTTAAGAATTTTGAACCCAAATCTTGGCTTGAAAAACACAAGAAATTTTTAACTGGAGGAAAATCCTGAGACTGACAAGCCTATAATAAAATGGAGAATCTTTTGATAATAGTTATCACAAAATATTACATCACTAAACAGAGATGGCAATTATAAGTTTGTGGCCACCCATGGAACACTTTATCAGTATTCATGTGGTCTATGGCACCTTGTCACATCCAATAAATTCTCTAAGCTTGTTATCAACTCTAAAATTATCAGCTTTGTCAAAATAAAATTGCCAAGTATTCTGCATAATAATCAAGAATAATTACATCTTTTAAGTTCTTCATAGGCTTTTAATGAAATTAACCAGTAAATATGAGTTATCTGTGGGAGACTTACAAAATGTTTTGCATCTATAATTTTATAGCTTTCATACCCAAACATTTACACAGATTCTCCAGATAATGCATCGCACTGCACTCTCCTATATTGGAGGTCTGTTTTATCTCAGGCAAATCATGCCATAAAAGGAAACATTTATGACTTTTTTATATTGACAATGAATTAAAATTTCACATCAAAAGTACTAGACACTTAACTGTAGAACACAGTCATTAACTCAAAAGGATTTTTAAGATTGCTTCCAAATGATATAAAGTTCTGAACTTTGATGTTTTATATATCTTATAAGAGTTGCCTCCCTTATACCACTGTCAAAATCTGAATAATTTTTCTTTCAAAATCATATTGATTTGTATAAAATGTTTCAAGTAAATTGGGGATTCAGTTTGTATAAAAAATAAGGATCAATGTGAACATATCATTCACTGTACATAGATCCATGTGACCATAGCATTCACTGTACATACTTTCCATTGTAAATCTACACAAACAATATATCACTGTATATACTGCATGTTTATATCAGAAGCATGACAATGAATTAATCAGAATGCTTTCATGTAAATTTATTTATATTTCACTGTTAACCTATAAACCCTATTATCCAGACAAAAATGCAGACAATTGTAAGATATTTTTTACTCTGGCATAACATATTAAGATTGTTGTTTTGATCAAGTACATCTTCTGAATGTAATTATAGTTTTCATTAAATAGGATCATACTGGTGACCACAAAATACCAAGATTTGCATATATCAACAATGGCCAGTGCAAATAAACAATTGAGAACTATTTATTGTCTTTCCTGTATTGCTTTATATATTTATATTTTTGCATTTCTCAACAAAAACAAATCTGCTTATTACAACCAAATGGCAAATATTAAACTCTACATTGTACTACATATGTGATTCCCACTTGAAATAGTTTAAAAAAAATTTAAACTTTAAAATGCAAAGTTAAATGATCATTACCAAAAAAAATAATCTCAATATCAAGAGTAAGATAAATATTGTAGTAAACAAGGTAAAATAGTAGGACCAATTTCTCAAATGATTCAATGGATAATGAAGAGTGCTGATGTACTGAGTGCGATGACAGGCAAATAACATACAGCCCTCAACTTTGTGCCTGAAGTCCACAATTGGTGATACACGGAAATTTGTCATACTATGGTCAGAATGCCAGAAGATGCTGTCATATATAAATTGAGAATATATTTAGAATGTTGTGCAGTGTACAGAAGTTAACTACCAAATCCATATTTAAAGGGACCTTTGACAGTACAATTCTTGCTTTCTTTTTCTGTTTGGGGATGTTTACTTTATCAATCCAAAATATAAAAAATCTTACAATGACTCACTCTTGTTTCTAAATACCCTTTTCTGACCTTTAACACTTCATTAAAAATGCTGCATTAATGTCTCTGAATTGTGAAGAAAATGATAGGACATATTTTTTGTTTGAATGTCAAATGACAAAGAATGTTTAAATCAACCAGACAGGCACTATTTTTTTTCTCACAGTCCTTGTATAGAAGCATCTTTTTTTCAAAACTAAAATAATTAAATTAGGGTATCAATTTTCTGTAACAACTGTCTGAAATATCATAGCACTGAAATCTTTGATATTTCACACAAAAAATGTAATGGTAACACCCTGATTTTATCTCTACCCTTATCACAAAAATTAAGTAAAAAATCCACCAATGTCAAGATAGTTTGGCCATGTTGAGAACCTAGGCTGATAAAAAAAAGTATTTATTTTATGTTCATTAAGAAAAAAATGTTGTTTTGAGCATCTACTGATAGGTCATGATCTGGTAGCCTATGTTTTGATGTAATTCAACGCTCTCTCTTACCACTTCAACATCACGAACATCACTCCAAATCTGATCTATCTTTAATAAGTTGCAAATGAATCTAAAAAACTCTGTTTAAGTAAAAAATCCACCAATGTCAAGATAGTTTGGCCATGTTGAGAACCTAGGCTGATAAAAAAAGTATTTATTTTATGTTCATTAAGAAAAAAATGTTGTTTTGAGCATTTACTGATAGGTCATGATCTGGTAGCCTATGTTTTGATGTAATTCAACGCTCTCTCTTACCACTTCAACATCACGAACATCACTCCAAATCTGATCTATCTTTAATAAGTTGCAAATGAATCGAAAAAACTCTGTTTTATCAAGTCTTTTGGCAACTATAGTTTCACTTGGTTAGCAAATTATGTACTTTAGATTTATGGGATTTGCTAGTTAATTTTTATTGCAACTTTTTAATTTGCTTTTTACTTCTTCATTAAAACTGGTATGAGAGAGTACTGCCATAAAACAACTTTTCCATCATTTACTAGCCACATCGTTGTTTAGTTTGAAGATAACATAAAGACTAACTAGAGGCTCTCAAGAGCCTGTGTCGCTCACCTGTTACTGTATTTACTGATGTCGGTCATCTTGGTTGGTAGGTCATTAGACACCCTAGTTATGATTGTGGCCAAGTTTGGTTAAATTTGGCCCATAGTTTAAGAAAAGAAGATTTTTGTACAAGTTACAAAAAATGACAAAAAGTTGTTAGAAATTGACTATTAAGGGCAATAACTCCTTAAGGTGTTGACTGACAATTTCGGTCATGTTGACTTATTTGTAGGTCTTACTTTGCTGAACATTATTGCTGTTTACAGTTTATCTCTATCTATTATAGTATTCAAGATAATAACCAAAAACTGCAAAATTTCCTTAAAATTACCAATTTTAGGGCAGCAACCCAACAACAAGTTGTCAGATTCATCGGAAAATTTGTGAGGGAATAGATCTTATTCTAATGGACATTTAAATCTTAAAGATTTGCCCTAAAATGTCTTGGTTTCAAAGATATAAATCAAAAACTACATTTTACCACTATGTTCTAATTTTAGCCATGTCGGCCATTTTGTTTGGAAGGCGGGGTCATCGGACACATTTTTTAAACTATATACCACAATGATAATTGTGGCCAAGTTTGGTTATATTTGGCCATGCAGTTTCAGAGAAGAAGATTTTTGTACAAGTTACAAAAACATGACGAAAAGTTGTTAAAAATTGACTATTAAGGGCAATAACTCCTTAAGGGGTTGACTGACAATTTTGGTCATGTTGACTTATTTGTAGGTCTTACTTTGCTGAACATTATTGCTGTTTACAGTTTATATCTATCTATTATAGTATTCAAGATAATAACCAAAAACTGCAAAATTTCCTTAAAATATCCAATTCAGGGGCAGCAACCCAACAACAGGTTGTCTGATTCATCTGAAAATTTCAGGGCAGATAGATCTTGACCTGATCAACAATTTTACCCCATGTCAGATTTGCTCTAAATGTTATGGTTTCAAAGATATAAGCCAAAATATACATTTTACCCCTGTGTTCTATTTTTAGCCATGGCGGCCATCTTGGTTGGATGGTGAGGTCACCGGACACATTTTTTAAACTAGATACCCCAAGGATGATTGTGGCCAAGTTTGGTTAGATTTGGCCCAGTAGTTTCAGAGGAGAAGATTTTTGTAAAAGTTTACGGACGACGGACGACGGACGACGGACGACGGACGCCAAGTGATGAGAAAAGCTCACTTGACCTTTCAGGTCAGGTGAGCTAAAAAAGAGAAGATATTGAATTTAAAATAGACATTTTGTAATGCACTAAATAGGTAAAAAGTTGGCACCTATTGTTATCATGATTGGAAAAGATGTTAAAACATAAAAAAAACAAAAAAACTGTCAGAACTTTCTGCTCTCTAGGTCAAAAACAGATAAACTGACTCAGTTCTCAATACACCAATTGAGAATATGTAAAAATCAACAAAAAAAATGTGTTTTGCATTTTAACACATTAAAGCAATAGTTTAAAAATTTAGATTAAGAATTAAGGGCTTATCTAAAAAAAACAATTTGTAAATTTTTACATTTCAAAATTTTGTTTTTCTTTCCTTTACAATTTTTATCTTTTTAAAACATCAAATCAAGGTTTAAAATGTCACAAAATCTTCAGTTTTCTTAATAAATGTCAGGATAGCCTTTCAAAGCGTCTCCCTTAGATATATTTCCTTTTGATAAACAAAGTGCTGAAAATTACAGGGTATCTCTATATGAAATGCAATTATATGTCTGACTGTTTGTCTTGTTCTAAAGGATAAATTAAAGTAAAATCATATCAAAATACACATTTGCATTTCCTAAGGACACCATCTGACAGTGTATTTCCAATATCTCTATTCAAAATATTTTTCTCATCTAAATGTTTGGGGACTGGAATCTAATTTCCTTTTATTCACAAGTTTTTTTTTCATTTAGACAAATATTTTTTCATGAATAGTGTAAAATACCTAAGTTTTCCTGTGGGATCTAAACATCACAAGTTATTTCAAATGGGAATGTATCTGTTATATTTTAGTGTCATTGTGTCATGCTCAAAGTTAGAACCCCAGTAAAAAAAAAAACCCCAAAAAAAACCAACAAAATAGGTATTTTCAAGTTAGTTTTCTTTTTAATTTGCAGATACAATAAAGTTTCACATTTATTATCTTTTTAAGGAATGCATGTTTCAATTGACACAGATATAAATATCTAAGTTTTGAGACCTGACCAGGTATCAGCTCAACATGGGAGTTTATAATGTAATGCTTTTTTTGGATCTGCATTAAAATTTAGCAGTTTTAAAAGGTCATTGCACAAGCTTGTGTCTTTCTCAACTGATTGAAATTGCTCTAATAAATCTGAGGAGTAAAATCTGAAGTACAGCCACAAATATTACAATGCAGTATGCACAAACATTTCATTTCATGTAGCTTAATTACTTAGAGCTTGCTCTGAGTTACTGGAAACATTGTTTTGTTTATTTTTGTTGTTATAGTTGTGCTTCAACCTTCAGTTGCTTACATCTATATCATTTGGGCTCTGATGCATTGGCAATTGTCACCACAACTATTAATTTTCAAATTGCTGGCTTATTGACATTTATTAACCACACAGATCTCAATTTTTTCATGACCAGTTATTCAACCGACTTCATATAGGAAAAAAATATATTTGAGAATGTAGAGCACCACTTGCATGTAGCACCTTGGTGGTATAATTATGTGGAGAATATTGTAAACAAATTTTACACTTAAATCAATGAAATGATCAGGATCTATTGATCCATCAAAATTCCCACACATACAGATCTGTTGAAAACTTCATTTTTAATCATCATCAACAATTCTCATGGGTGTCATTATCAAACTTTAACAATATATACTTATATATGGCATGTGTGCCCAGAAGCTTGCACAATCTAATTTGTATTTTTCCTATATCTATCACAACCTTAAAAAAACTCACTAACTTTACTCTTGTGACTGTTTTTTTTCTGGAGCATTTCATCAATGTTCAATTAAAAATTCTAAACAATACATCAAGCATCTCTGTGTACATGTAATTGTAGTTATGTAAGGTCATTTGTACTTCACCTGGCCCTTTTTATGGACATTTCCTAGCATTATTAAAATATTAGGGATGGAAAAAATGCAACACCTACTGCTGTTAAAAGTTCATTGTATAAATGTTCATTCCATTTCCAGATAGCAGTGTTGACCATGGTAGGATATAAAAAGGTGAAAAGCTCAAATGATTCAGACTGTCTGTATGCTACTGTAGACAATTGAACTAAGTCACTGCTTTAGGACTTAAAAGTATGTGGCAAGCAACATTTTGACTGAAGTCTATACTAGGAGATGTTTGACTCAAGTCTATGTTAGCAGACATTAGATTTGTGTCTAAAGCTAGGAAAAACTTGAAGTGAGTCTATACTAGAGACACTTAAAGTAAGTCTATACTAGGAGACACTTGAGGTAAGTCTATACTAGGAGACACTTCAGGTAAGTCTATACTAGGAGACACTTGAAGTAAGTCTATACTAGGAGACACTTTAGGTAAGTCTATACTAGGAGACACTTGAGTTAAGTCTTTACTAGGAGACATGTTAGGTAAGTCTATACTAGGAGACACTTTAGGTAAGTCTATACTAGGAGACACTTTAGGTAAGTTTAAATTAGGAGACACTTGAAGTAAGTCTATACTAGGAGACACTTTAGGTAAGTCTATACTAGGAGACACTTGGAGTAAGTCTATACTAGGAAACACTTGAGTTAAGTCTATACTAGGAGACACGTTAGGTAAGTCTATACTAGGAGACACTTTAGGTAAGTCTATACTAGGAGACACTTGAAGTAAGTCTATACTAGGAGACACTTGTGTTAAGTCTATCCTAGGAGACACTTGAGGTAAGTCTATACTAGGACACTTTAGGTAAGTTTAAATTAGGAGACACTTGAAGTAAGTCTATACAAGGAGACACTTTAGGTTAGTTTATACTAGGAGACACTTGAAGTAAGTCTATACTAGGAGACACTTGAGGTAAGTCTAAACTAGGAGACACTTGAGGTAAGTCTATACTAGGAGACACTTGAGGTAAGTCTATACTAGGAGACACTTTAGGTAAGCCTATGGTTGGAGACATTTGACATTAGTCTATACTAGGAGACACTTTAGGTAAGTCTATACTAGGAGACACTTTAGATAAATCTATACTAGGAGACACTTTAGGTAAGTCTATGGTTGGAGACATTTGACATAAGTCTATACTAAGAGACATTTATAATGATGTCTTGTTGCAATATATGAGTTTTTAAGTCTATGGCAGGCAGCATTTTGACTTAAGTCTATGGTAGGTGACATTTGACCTTAGTCTATGCTAGGTGACATTGACCCTAGTGTTTGCTAGGAGACAATTGACTTTAATCTATGCTAGGAGACATTTGACTTCAAAGTCTATGTTAGGGAACACTAGCCTTGTATCTAGACTAGGAGAGGCTTGACTAAAGTATAAGCAAGGAGACATTCGACTTCGTCTATGCTAGGATATGTTAAATTTAGTCTTTGCTAGGAGACATTTGACTTCGTCTATGCTAGGATATGTTAAATTTAGTCTATGCTAGGAGACATTTGACTTAGTCTATGCTAGGAGACATTTGACTTAGTCTATGCTAGGATATGTTATATTTAGTCTATGCTAGGAGACATTTGACTTAATCTATGCTAGGAGATGTTAAACCTTAGTCTATGCAAAGAACCATCTTTTAATTATGTCTTGCTGCAATAGTCTATACTAGGAGAAGGCCACCTGTTTACCACTACTAAGACTTTGAAAGAGTACATGTTAGAGATTTATCGTGAGGTAAAAAAAAACATACTTTATAATATGATCTTTCCTAAAAATCTGAACTCACTGAAGAAATATTTTATCCTTCAATCAATGAAATCAAGTACTTAGATATTTTTTTTAACGATTAGAAAAAAATTTAACATCAATCTGATGTTGATATTACAGGAAACGAGCACTTGCAAATCAACGATCTGATCAAAAATAAAACTTTATTTATATTACAAAGAACTGCATAGTCTTGAGCAATTTGTTAAAGGGCTAATATTTATAGAAAGTTATCTTTGCAACTGTCACATAAGTCTTACTAAATCTCCATCTACAAAAGACTTCAAATAAATAAAGTTTGAAATGCATCATAAACAAGCATTTAACAAGATTCAGTTTATCAGAAAGAATTTATAAGTAAAATATTTGCATGTTTTTAGTTCCAAATTAAAGAAAGATTTGTGAGAGGTTGAATGATCCTGTCCAAATATTTGACAGAATAAAATGGTATGGCGGCA
The DNA here is from genome assembly GCF_036588685.1 of Mytilus trossulus. Lineage (NCBI taxonomy): Eukaryota > Metazoa > Mollusca > Bivalvia > Mytilida > Mytilidae > Mytilus > Mytilus trossulus. The sequence goes on from NC_086373.1 coordinate 13,400,656, forward strand.
CCACAAAGCATCATAAATCAGTCTACATAGATAACAATAATATACCTTTCTACAAAAAATGACAGTTTACTTTTTTCTCTTTTTTTCTTTAGAATACAAGAATTTTCATATTGAAATAGATTAACAACTGAGCACACCTAGTTCAAAAGATTGAACTACATCAAATACAAATCTATTACATAACTCATCAGTCCTATAATGTATTTTCACTTACAGAAAATTTACTTGTAATCAACTGTTTCTCTTAATGTTTACAACTAAGTGAAGGAAGCTTCCTTTCAGTCCAGTAAAAAAGAGCAAATTATTAAAGTGTAAGCCATTTACCCCTCCTTGAGTTCTAATTTAACCAGGCTGAGCTTAAATTGATTAAGAATGCCATCTTCAACATAAATTAGTCCGTAATTTATTGATTGATTGATGGTAATTTTTTCATGCTTAGACAGCAATTTTAAATACTTGTCCAAAAATTCAAAAACACTCAAAACACCCTCTTTGAGTTCAAATTGAGTAAGAGTTCCATCTTCAACATATATTAGTCAGTAATTACTGATTGATTGATGGTAATTTTTCATTCTTAGACAGCAATTTTAAATGCTTGTCCAAAATACAAAAACTTTGATATAGTGAACAAAAAATGGGCAATTATCTGGGAGCAATTGCCTATGATTGAAATGATTGAAAGGTAAGGCAAGTTGTGAACTAGGTTGGAAACTAACGGTAAGTCATTTACTGTGACTTCATTTGTTGAGATGCAACTAAAAAGTGGAAATGTGCAATTGGTTTTGACTGATAGGTAAGGAAAGGTAGAGCATTAAGTCATTAACTATCACTTGTTTTACTTTGCTTGTGACTGGCTGGTATGTGCCCCTCTTTCTATTATAGTACAAATAATGTAACCCAATTACAGTTCCTATCATAAATCAATTATTTCAACTGATTTGAAAATTTGGCAAACTTTTTAAGACTGGCTGTCATTATTATTAGTACATGTGAAAGAGCAAAGCAAACTACTAATTCAATTGGATTGAAATTTATCCCTTACAAATATCTTCTACCTGAATGAATAATAAGCTTTCTTCAAACACATACTACCAGTAAGTGATATAGATCCTATAGCTTTAATACCTCTATAGTAATGAATGAAGAAGCAGCTCTCATTTCATTCAGTTATCTACAGCTTATGTTCCTTCGGTAGGACATTCTAATTGTTTATTGCTTGCCTAACTATTCATTACTTTAGCAGTCCAGCTTATATTGAACATCAATACTTGTGGGCACAAATCAAAAGAGGGGGGGGGGGGGGGATCTACTCAACAGAAACAGAATTGAAAAAGATAACCAAAAACAGAGGTAACTGTACCCTGATTGTCTTGACTAAAAGCATGATTTCACATTGGCATGTGGCAACTGGTGATTTTAGTGATCCAAATTCAGTTTTAGAACATGTCAGCATAGCTCTCAAAAACTTTTCAACTTGAACATTAAAATGATTAACTTCTGAAAGCAGATGTTGATAGTTGTTGCATAAAATTTATATCTGTTTCAAAGGATTGAATTAAAAATTTAACACCGTCTAGTCAAAACTGACTTTACATGTTCCATCAACACCAATAATTTCTTGAACATTATTCTAAAAACCTATCTGATTTATCAATTTAGATAACAAACACTTAGTTCCAATCAGTCTAAATTACAAGTGTGTATCATGCTTAAAAATATGGAACAGAAACACATTGTAAGGGAAGCAACTCCAATCAGGCTGTATTTTTTTGAAAACTAATGACTCACTGCATACTATTTGCCTGAAATGGGCATCATTACATCATAATATCATTTTAATACTAAAATAAGATCATAGTTTGTATGAATGAGATTGATTTTATGATTTGAATGGATTAGGTTGAAACAATGGTTTGTTTAAATGTATTCTTATGTTTTGTTCTGTTTAGACTATGTTGGAAATTTCTTTGAATCAGACTGACTTAGTGTATTGTTGAGGTCGAAATTGAGTTTATGATTAAAGAGTTGTGATGTGCTATTGATAAGGAAATGACATTTCCAATAGTTATTATCTTTATTAAATGGTATTAAAACTCAATAAATGTCAATAAATACTAAACTTAATAACTCAAAATTCATTCTAATTTTATCAATTCACGAATTCGGTACAGTAACATAAAAAATAATTGGTATTGTTCATAAGGAAGCATGAATTTCATTTATACGGGTAAAATTTCCAATAAAGGTATTTCAATAAAAAACTGAATTGTACACAAAATACTTTTTATTTAGTTCAAATTTATTTACATTCAAACAAGTTTCAAGTTTAATAAAAGAAATTAATCATCTCTAAATCAAATTTCACATTGTGTGTAAGTTTACATTTAAAATGACACATGTTCAATAAATAATCCAGCTTCCTTTCATTATTAAGTGAAAACACATGCCTCACTTAGTAAAATCAACATAAATAATAGTGAATGTTTAAGAAAAAATATTGACTTAATAGAAAGCCAGGAAGTTCTTAATGGCGTAGCTTGTGTGTCAGTTACATTTACTATCAAAAACATTTCTGACATCTCAGTACTGAATCAATTAATACCATGAAACCAATAGAGGGAGTAAATTTACATAAAGTACTAAATGGAATGCTATTTTTATTTATTTATTTATTAGAAATTGACAAGGACAAATGGGAAACTAATGTGTATATAAATATTTGTTTTATACTTTTATTAGGTTAGAGTTACCTCCCATTGCACAGTAAACAGTCACTAGTAGTTGTCGTTTGTTTATGTAATATATACGTGTTTCTCGTTTCTCGTTTTGTTTATATAGATTAGACCATTGGTTTTCCCGTTTGAATGGTTTTACACTAGTAATTTTGGGGCCCTTTATAGCTTGTTGTTCGGTGTGAGCCAAGGCTCCGTGTTGAAGGCTGTACTTTAACCTATAATGGTTTACTTTTTAAATTGTTATTTGGATGGAGAGTTGTCTCATTGGCACTCACACCACATCTTCCTATATCTACTTAGCCATTAAACAATGCATAGCTTAGATGCTGTTATCTTGCTCTATGAGCTATATGACAATAATTTGCCTTTATGTATTTACTATCTTTGTAAGTTTGGTATGTTTCTACTCGATTTTAGTTTTCAATTTGCAGGTGAAAAACTTTAAAACAATCTTTTGGTGGTTGATTGATTTAGAAACATAAGATAAGACACCTTTTCATAATTCCTATTTTAGTGGCAGAGGCATGTGGAATTGTCTTGCTATGTTAAATATTCATATCAAAACATTTTAAGCAGGTACGTATCCCAAGATTCCCAATCGAAGACCAGGTGAAAATAGCCATTATAACAGATGAAAAACTCATACAAGTGCAGGATGTTAATTCATAGAAAATATTTTTTAAGATCTCACTATAATATAAATACATGTAGTGTTTGAAATGGGAATATATTAGTATCCAAGGTTTGAAAATATAACATCTGTATACTAAAATTACAATCATTTATCACAAAATCTAATAAATTTTAATGACGATATCATGATGTAGTTCTGATAGCAATTTTCCCCAAAAAACATTTAAAACCCCCACATTAAGATATACAAGGAGTGTAGAAGTTAGTATTATATGCTTCACACTCAAACTTCTATAAAGCCAGATGAGAAAGCTCGACCTCGTCAGACAGTTTAATAAGTAAGATGTTAATACACCTGTCATACTGTGTTTAAGAGCCTCTTCACATTCTCTACAAACACATGTCTTCACAGCTGATATAAAACATTTTATTACCTTATCCCTTTTCTAACTATAATTTTGGCATAATAGTCCATAAAATTATGCAGAATACAAACTAAATTGATAACTAAAATGTAATTACTTTATTTTTTCAATTGCATATTATATCATTTTGAAAATGTTTCAAATTGTGATTTTGCATTTGAGTGATGTGCTGTGTATGTTAGATAGCTGTAACAAACATTTTTTGAAGGAACCTTTTATCTTCATCAAATAGACCAATTACACATGTGCTGTAATATACACAGGTAATTACAGTCCAACCTTCAAATACCCAGTACCATTTTCTATCACTTTCAAGTCTAAATTAGTATAATTTAAGGCCAATATTTCGTCTCATAATGCTGAAGATTTCTTGGTATAATGTTTGAGGAATCGTAATCAAAGATGCTCCAATTTGTAGTGTTAATTCAACCTTTGATATAACATGTGAAGTTAATTTGATCAGTGCATAGAAGGTTGATGAATGTCACTCATAATGCTTTACCCTAGCCTTTATGATTAACATGATAAATGTTTGAAATCAGTTAAGAGAAGCCATACTTTCCATCTCAGATATACCACACACAAAAGAATGTAACAAGACATTCAAATTAACAACAGGAAGGCACATCTATCCCAAAACATAAGAAGTTCCAATATTTCATATTTTAAAATCCTCAAACATAAAAACAGCTCTAATTTTATGTGCGAGTTGTCTCCCTTTATAGAAATTTTAACTTTTCTATAGTTCTAATTATTTTGAGTATTTAAGCACCACCACACCAGTAATCTCATAAATAATAATATTAGTTACTAAAATTTCAAATGAATATAATTTTGCTCTGACCTTTCTAAATTTGGTTGCAACAATGAGCCTTCAAGTGGTATTCATTCTTTTTGCAGCATAAACTTTATAATAAAAAACAAAAGACAAATAAACTATTCACACTTTGAGGGACATAAGGGATAATATGCTTTTTTTTAAAAACTTTTATAGAGCAATATATATTAATGTTACTTAGTTTTTGGTCATAAAGATGAAGTAACATTGATTGATTGTTAATGTTTAACAATGTTTAACTACCTTCAGTAGTCTTAGCTATTTTATGGCTTCCAGTTTTTATTGGTGGAGACCTGGTCACTGACCTTGGGCAGAAAAACTAACAATCCTAATCAATGAATATTAAAGTCAACCCCACCTCGCCATTACCAGGATTCAAAATTATGACTTTTAAAATGTTCAAATTCTAGTAATCACTTTAGATGAACAAAATAGACCACACGACCAACAAGACCAGTATAGAAGTAACAAACCTTCTGGATGGTAAACAGCCAACAAACTGATGAAACTTCTTCATTGAGCATACGGTACATAAGATTATGACAGTAATTTTGAGCAACATAAAATGTTGAAAGGACAATGACAAGAGGTACATTTACATCAATGTTTAGAGAAGTTAACCACACCTATCTTAATGTGCATTGCATCTGGTACACACAAAAAACCCAAACTTACCAGAATTTATGTTATGTAGAAATAAGTCATCCAAATTAATAAACAGTACATTGAAACTATGATCTAGGAGTAAGTACTATATCAAACTGTCTAAAGATGTCAATGGAAGTAGACATTTAGGTCCTGACATGTGGTACTAGGGATGCTTATCTTACAATACATATGGTTCTTATAAAAATAAAAAAAACTCAGTGTCTCCTCGTAGAGTGTATTGGATAACTTTATCTCACTTCTGATCATTCCTCGTGTCACCATTGATTAGTATCAACCATATTACTTTGATCTGATGAAAAGCATGCACATATCTCTGACCTTACGTAACCTTTATTATATGCATGCTGCTACTGTTAAATTGCAACTTCTCATAAAATTCACATCTTATCAGGTTAATGGATTCTTTTTATTTTATGGTAACTGTCATCTGCCTCAGACAGGAGTCAAACATAATATCAGCACAATAGTATCTTAAAATTACGGTATATGAAATGGATTAGCCGATAAAACCAAAAACTTATTTTATTCATTGTATTGAATGCACTTTGTTAAAAAACTGTGCACAACTTTTTTATTTATTTGAAAATTAACTGTGAATTCATTTATTTTCATGGGTACCAATTTTCGTGGATTAGAGAAACTTGCAATGTGTTTGGATATTTTAAATTCGTGGTTTTGATGAAGTCTACATGACCTTTACAATGTTTTGCCATTCTTCAGTTGGAAAGCAAGCCCTTAGAAACGACTGTTGAACATTTGATTACGAGGTTTACCTGTAACTATGAAATCCATGAAAATTGGTATCAAATGAAAATTAATGAATCCACAGTACTATTAAAGGGAGTTGGCTTTTCAGTTTCAAAGTAATTAACTTTTCAAAACACTAGTTTATATTGATAGGAAATTAATAAAGGAATCCAAAGAGCAAAAAAAATATGTAGGTCACCATGCTTGTTTTTCGTGATATAAGCCATTGAAATTTTGGCGGGAAAATATTCTCCCTTGACTTTTCATAGCTTTATCATTGACAAGTTGAAGTTCTCAAAAACTGTTAAAAAATAATTAAAATTTTATAAGACTTTTACAGATGGCTTATCATTATACATGTAAAAGATTTACATCAACAAAAATTGGGGTCACCGTGCAAATTTTTTCAAGGCTTTCAAATGGATAAAACCAAAGGATTCCGAAAATCTGACAAAAAATCCAAAACAGGACAAGCCAACATATTTCTTTTGAATGATTGATTGATTGCTGGTTTTTAATGTCACTTTCAACGCTATTGGCTATATTGTGGTGGTCAGTTTTTACTGATGGAGGAAGCTAGAGTGCCAAGAGAGAAAACTATTTCTTTTGCAGAAGGTATTATTTTTTTCACCATTCAGATGATTTCAATTCTAAGTTAAGATTCTTCATTCAAACTTCTTGATAATTACAGAACTGTTTTTATTTGTACTTGTAAAATGTGTATGATGTTCATCTGTTGGAAAAAACATAGGGAACATTTCTGGAAACTTGTCTGTAAATTAAAAATAAATTTCTCACAGATCCAACAGATGCAAGGTTTGTGAATCAAAATTACATTTATATTTTGATCATGTAACAACTGCACAAAATTTATCTTTCCGGATGTTCAAATTTTGATTAAGTTTATCAATTTGGTTATTTTTCCATTACACTATTCATATAAAATACAAAAGAAAAAATAGGTTAGTAGCACTTTTATATTCGTTTTGATCTTTTTATAAATTTTTCTGTGATTTTCTACTTAGGTTGGAAACATATGTTCAGTGTGATCTTTAGGTACAACAGTTGGACAAGTCATTAACCTATTGATATATTACTACTTTTGCATTCTGTCAAAATCTGCTAATCTCTTTGATAATTTCTTATACAAATGTGAATTAAAAAAGAACATTAAGCAGCAGCTTGAAAAATACATATAAAGTGAAACTTACAAAATTTATTATTTTTTTTCTATTTTCTTCATTAAAAGCATTGATGCTTTGTAAAAAAATCAATTTAATGAGATCAATATTGTATCTACTCTGAAGCAGCTGCAACATTAAACATCTATAAAATAATTACTTGATCACAAATTAATCTCATTTAGTAAATTTTACAAAAAAAATACTTAATAATCTGTTACTTTGAAAAACTCATTGAGGAACTCTTATAAAAGTACGTATAGGATCTTAAGGTGAAAGTGTTAATCCCTTAACCATTTCATACTATTACATGCTATCAGAATCGCAGTTCAATTTCCTTATGCTGTTACAAAAATGTAAAACAATACAATACATTACTAAGTTACATGCATACCTTTAATAAAATAGAAATGCTCATATTTCTGTCTTAATGGCTTAATGGTAAAAAACATTTTTTTTAAAGATTTTTTTCATGATAATAAAATGCATTAAATAAAGATATGTTTGCACAGGCGAATAATACATAAATTATTTTTAGTAAATGCAATTCTGCAATGAGTTTTTTTTTTTTATAAACAAAAGGCACAGACAGTGCCTTCTCAGATATCAGTATGCGATAACAATCTTTTTTTATTATTTGTAAAAGAATTATTTCTCATTGGAAAAGAAAGATAACTCTCCTTATCTCTGATACAGATTGATAATTTCTCAATAAAATTATATACCGTAATGCCACCCTATACCATTGTTTATAAATACCAAATTTATATCAAAATTACACTCACAAAATAAACCAATTTGGATGTTACAGGAAATCACAAAAAGGAATACCCAAGTGTTAAAAATAGAAATTTGTGCTTAAAGCATCAATTTTCAGATTTGGTTGTGACACTGTAACCAAGAGTATTTGGACTTTCCTATGAAAACCAACACAACACAACCAACCAAACACAGGTGAAATATGTGGCAGTTCTTTATTTTGCTACGCCTTTAGTTAAAATCATGCTACAACTGATATGAAATTGGGATATTTACTTCTCTGATCCATAACAGATTTATTGTGAAACAGAAGACAGGGATTCAGAGTAATGCTTTATATGAAAGATTTTAAATCTTTGACACAATTTTAAGAAAAAGTAAACATTTTTTGATTGAGTTAAGTCTGCCAATTGATATTTTATCGTATGTTTTTCTATGTTGTGATGTTATGCTATTGTTTCAGAAAAAGGGAGAAGGTTTGGATCCAGTAAAACGTTTAATCCCGCTGCAAATGTTTGCACCCGTCCTAAATCAGGAATCTGATGTACAGTAGTTGTCGTTTGTTTATGTAATATATACGTGTTTCTCGTTTCTCGTTTTGTTTATATAGATTAGACCGTTGGTTTTCCCGTTTGAATGGTTTTACACTAGTAATTTTGGGGCCCTTTATAGCTTGTTGTTCGGTGTGAGCCAAGGCTCCGTGTTGAAGGCTGTACTTTAACCTATAATGGTTTACTTTTTAAATTGTTATTTGGATGGAGAGTTGTCTCATTGGCACTCACACCACATCTTCCTATATCTATATATTATAACCATTTTATGACCTTTTCCTTCAGAAATATTAAAATTATCTGGATGTACCTGTAATTATTTTCAAAATATTAACTACCAGTGAGTTTAAGCTGACAATCTGATGTTATACAATGAAAGGCAACTTCTAATAAACAACTGATTACAGACACAAAAAGGATTTAAATAAGTGAGCCGTCTTTGGAAATCATTTTAATCCTGAACAGACAAATAATGCAGTTTTCAAAAACTATTTTTAATGCTCCATTCACTCCCAATCTTAGACTTAAAACATTAACAATTCATGTGAAAACTAACGCATGATAATTTAATTTATAACATAAAAGTGACCCGCACTTCCGTGACTCACGTAAGCTACATATATTAGTTGATCCTTAAGGATTTGTAATGCTTGGAAACAAAGGAACAGCATAGATCAGTGCACTAATCCTAACATCAATATCTCTCTACTGTATAACATTTGTTTTGTCAATACTAAATGATAAATTTTAATCAAATGCAATAACACAGTGATTATTTAAGACCAAGTACTTGTGAAGTTCTTTGTAGTTGATTAAAATGTATGCTTCAGTCAATTTTATAAACCAATATTTGTGACTAACCATCAGTTTTACTAAAATCACAGATGACAGGCTCTAGAAATGCTGCCAACTCTCAATGTCAAGAAAAATCATGAACGAAAATGTTTTCTTCAAAGCAATTTGCACTATGATGAAAATCAATATTTGATTCACTTAAAAATCTAAAATTCTTAGTTATTGCAGTCAATTCACAGCTCCTATAAAAGTATACAAATACAATCTACACTTAACTCAATAAAGTAATTTGTAGAGAAAGTCAGAATCAATTGAATTGTATACAACACAGATTAGGTTTGATTTTACTGACTGAAAATTCAAGTTGAGATGAATCAACATTAATGTAGATTTTAATTACTGCTAAGCTTAAGCAAACTGTGAACAGAGCAGTGAAACAGACAGCTTTATATAGAAAAGAGGAAATTGTGCAGTAAAATAATTACAATAGTGCTGGTTCAAGGCCAAAGATGGTTACAGAACCATACCACTGACATTCAGAATTGTTCAAAGATGGCAAGAAAAGTAAGACTATCGTAATGATTTAGGGTAACAGAACTGTATCACTGATAATCAGTATTGTTCTAAGAGGGCAAGAAAAGTAAGACTATTATAATGATTTAGGGTAACAGAACCGTACCACTGACGCTCATTATTATTCCAAGAGAGCAAAGATAGTAAGACTATCAGGGTCATTTAAGGTAACAGAACTGTACCACTGACGCTCATTATTGTTACAAGAGGGCAAAGATAGTAAGACTATCAGGGTGATTTAAGGTAACAGAACCGTACCACTGACGCTCATTATTATTCCAAGAGAGCAAAGATAGTAAGACTATCAGGGTCATTTAAGGTAACAGAACCGTACCACTGACGCTCATTATTGTTACAAGAGAGCAAAGATAGTAAGACTATCAGGGTGATTTAAGGTGACAGAACCGTACCACTGACGCTCATTATTGTTACAAGAGAGCAAAGATAGTAAGACTATCAGGGTCATTTAAGGTAACAGAACCGTACCACTGACTCTCATTATTGTTACAAGAGAGCAAAGATAGTAAGACTATCAGGGTGATTTAAGGTAACAGAACCGTACCACTGACTCTCATTATTGTTACAAGAGAGCAAAGATAGTAAGACTATCAGGGTGATTTAAGGTAACAGAACCGTACCACTGACTCTCATTATTGTTGCAAGAGGGCAAAGATAGTAAGACTATCAGGGTGATTTAAGGTAACAGAACCGTACCACTGACGCTCATTATTGTTACAAGAGAGCAAGAAAAGTAAGACATTCAAACGACAGAGCCAATGTGCTGAACTCTGAATATCAATCTAGTGCTCACTGTTGCTGAGCTGTCTGTTCTTTTGGCTTTTAATCAGCTAAGTGGATCTGTCTATTCACCAACTAAACACATCCGAGTGCGAGAGTTTAGCTGCATTGAAAACCCTCTGGTGGCCTTCGGCTGTTGTCTGCTCTTTGGTCAGGTTGTTGTCTCTCTGACACATTCCCCATTTCCATTCTCAATTTTGTTTTATTACATGTAGTTGTCTTCTTGTTTGAAATTTTTGGATGCATAGAATTAACATTGTTAAATATAAAAACAAAAGCTATACTAGACAAAGGACAGCTGATCTTGTATCGATAGGAGACCTTACTTGTTAACGAAACATATATATTATTATCATGCGATGATTTATTCATGTAAATATTGTTTAAAGTAAAATAAAGAAAAGCAGCTCACAGTTTGATGATTCCATCCATTTACACAGTAAACAAAAGATCCTAGAAAGTACAGTAATCACAATATGGTAATCTTATTCCAAAAACACCAAAAAGTCCTTTGATAAAAAACTGTTTTGTCTGATATTCAAAAAGACACATTAGAAAAGAAGTAACAGCACTGACACTATAAGATTAAGACATCATCACCTCTGCTAATAGATATAACAGTTGCAATTTGTTTGGATTAAAAGGATTGATGTTTTGACAGTATCCTAACCATAACATACAAACTACAGATCTCTATTATGAAAAATAATCAAGCAAGTATAATAACGTTTCTCATTCATAATATTTAAGTATTTATGCCAAGTTCTACTGTGTATATCAATAGAGACATACAGCAAGACTCATTTATAATATTCTTATTGGAACAAATAGAATGTATCCCCAAGCCAACATAAACAATACAGAAATTAACCGCAGGTTAAAGCAAATTAATTCATTGCAAAAAAACATATCCATAATACCTTCCACGAATACTTTCTGCCTTCTGTAATATTTTACTCATTATATCAAACAGAGATACACATAATGTCTATTGCTATCTTTTCTACGGGAAGGGTTTACTCAAGATACACTGGCTCTTCCACCAATGACTAATGGCCACCATCATATATACCAAGAGCGCTGAAAATGGCCTTAAACACCAACAACCAACCAATCTATTGCTAACACATTAAAATGATCTTAGTCAAAAAAAGGCAATTGATAAGAAATTCTCAACATAGAAAATTTCAAATAGAATTTAAGCTATTTTAAGAAGCTGAAATTGCATGACTTCCACCATTAGAGGAACATTAGCATTCAATGTTCTTCCTTTGTTTTTAGTTTTTAAGTTTGTATTTGTAATTGCAGTGAATCAAGCACTCAAAGCATATTTTAAGGCCATAACATTCTTTTAGTTGATGTTATGATATCTTTAAAATAAGGAAATTAGCAAATAAGTTATTTACATGTATGAATATATTAAAAAAAACTACCACATTTGTTTGTCACAATATTCCAGTTTAAGTTTTCTCAGCCTGAAGTCTAATATCAACCAAGAAAATTGAACCATCACAATTATTTTCTTTCAGGATTCAGAGATACAGCAAGACTGAACTGTTAAGGTTCCAACACTAGTATGATTGTGGATCGCAAGGGCGGATCCAGCCATTTTAAAAAGGTAGGTTAAAACAAAATAAAGGGGGATCCAACCCCCGGGACCCCCCCTTTTGGATCCGCCACTGGACTATTATTTGTTGGATGCTGATTTAAATAGATTTTCGTGAGTTAAATTTAAATGTTCAACGATTTACAATTTTTTTTTTATTTCAGGTTGAATACAGACTTTGGCAAAACAACAAAATCACATATCCACAAAAAGGCAAGTTTTCTGCAATCCATGAAAGTTGTTACTCAAGTAAATAAATGAATCCACAGTATGAAGGGACAATCATAAACTTATTATAATTAAAACAGTGGCATAATTCTTTTCGTTTTACAACATCTTGATAAGCAAATTAAGGAACGCTTTAACCAATGACTATCTCAAACCTTCACAATTCTTATTTCAAACAAAATCATACATCATATGTTAGCTTCTATAACATCAATATGCTTTGGCTACTATATAACATCAATATTCTTTGAGCTCAGGCACACAACAGTAAAGGAAACGGAGAAACCAACTTGGCATCTCAATATTACTATAGTATACATGAATGATTGGCCATGTTTGTTGTCAACATCAGAAGGAATACCACTACTACAAATTATGTAATGTTTACAAGTTAATAATTCATAATAACTGATAGTAATTAACTTGGTTCTTAATTCTATTAAGAACAGGTTCTTCATGCAAGAAGTAAAGCTGTATAATGGTGTAAAGGTATTACTAAATAACTGTAATAGTAAGGCACAAAAGTCAAATTTCATCCTGGTAGGATAAGTTTGGGATTGAAATAGTTAACAGGAATTTTATAGTATACAAAATTAATAGTCGGAATGTATTATAACTTAATTATTTTTAGAATTTCTTAGCTTTGAGAAAAAAGGTCAGCATCTGACATACATATTTTACTTGTGATTAAAAAACTTGATAATTAATAAAACTCTAGTATACAAAAAAGACACTAAAAAATTAAACTTCTAAAAAACTGGGGTAAAACTATTAACTGACAACACCAAGGCTTAAATAGATAAAGACCAACAGACAAACAATAGTAAACAAAACACAACATAGAAAACTTTAAAGACTGAGCAGCAACACAAACCCCACTCAAACACTGAGGGTTGTCTCAGGTGCTCTGGAAGGGTAAGCAGATCCTGCTCCACATGTGGCACCTGTCGTGTTGCTCATGTTAGACACTGTGCCTACTGTACAAGTTCCATCTATAGTTCATGTAGTGTGGTACTGTTCACAGCATGAGATTATATAATATTGTTAGTAGGATAACCAGTGTTCCCTCCTTTTGTAAAAACAGCTAATTCATAGATGTTCACAAATTTTTGCAGAGATAGTAAAAATCTGATAATTTTGATTACAAACCTGCAATGAAATTGGCAGGCAGTTCATTTTACATCTTTCATAAAAATTGATCAAATTTTCTTTTCGGCAAAAATTTAACATTCAATTAAAATGATTACATAACTACAGCAGTTATTCACAGCTGGTAAAATCTTTTGAAGTTTCAAGAAGAAACTTAATTGACAATTTTCACAACAGCATGTACATATTGACATAAGCTAAGAAATATGAATGTAACTATTTAGGTGGAAGTAATTCTTATTAATGTGGCATAAAACTATTTCTGATAAGTATGGTAATACTTTAGAACTTAGCTGCCAATGTTGATGATGTTAAAGTAGCTTTCTGTAAGATACAGAACTCCCACAAGTACATTTTTTATAAAAAAGAAAAAAAACATGTTTTTCAAACGTTGAATAACCTGATAGCACTACAAAGTCTGTTGTTTTTCCATTAAAGTGTTTTCAATGTTAAGTTTATAGAATTCTAAATAAAGCCATGTTAGGAGTAGAAATTTTCCAAGTCAAAAGGAATGAATGAACGAACGGATGGATGGAAGAACAGATGAACAGACGCACAGAGCCACAAACCAGAAAACATAATGCCCCTCAATCAGCTCAATATGTGAAGGAGTTTAGGATAAAAAGGTCTGTATAACTGTTATTTTCACAAACATTTTGAACTCCAAATCCTGTTATTTTAGCAAAAATCAGCAGAGTGGCACCAAATGTAAACTCAATCTATAACTCATAATAGTAAAAATAAATTCATCATGTGAAGGTGTTTAGGGAAAATCTGATTAACATTTCATTGTGACGAATTGAGACTAAGGGTAACACTATATGGCCCTGATATATTAAGTCAGCAGGGCCATTAAAATAGGCCTAAAAGATATATTACTGACTTGTTTCTCAATGAAGACCTTTCAGTTGATGTGACGTAAATCTTGTAAATTATGTTACCCTCCAAATTGAGTCCAACAATGCTTAAGGTCTCTAATATTGACAAAAGTGTTGACTCTATAAATAGGAACTCTTAGCATATACGTCAGCCCCTGTATCTATGAACATTTAAAAAAATGACCAAACAGACATGTTGGTGTAATAAATCCATAAACCAAAGACAAACAGATGAAATCATATTGCAAACTTAATCATCTATTACCCCATGTTGGCATGACAAAAATGAAAGACAATAAAGAAAGAAAATCCTAATTCAGATGTTTAGATGCATGAAAAGTCTGTTTAATGTTGTAGACAAAAAGAAAACTGTAAATTAAATTGTATTTATTGTATGATTGTTATAATAGCGAATGATATGGCTGCTTTAAACTGTCTCTCTTATGTAATCAATTAAAGCTTTATATCAATGTACAAAATTAATTCACTTGCCCACCCATGGAGAATTTTTAATACTACTTTAAATAAAAAGAATCGGGTATTGTTCAAATAGATGAGTTTTGTTTGCACAAAAGATAGCTAGTTACTCCATCTTTTTGATTTTATTTCATAATATGATACTTTTAATTAGCAAAACACACGTTCCTACTGAGCGTGATCCTGCAATCATAAAATTAATTTTCTATTCAATATAACTTCTATCTTTTCACTGAGATTGTTAATACCAGTGGCAAAAAAGATCAGTTTGTTTGTCTTTCTGGCGCCTTGTAATGGTAAATTTAGTTCCATATAAAGCCTTAATATTTGACTTTATGTTATGCAATCACTTATAAGTCATTTATCTACATGCAAACATATAGTTTATTCCTACTATTTTAATAATCAACCGTCCAAAAACTCAGTTACTGTTCTCAATTTAATCATCTGATTTACTTTTGCAAATATTAAATTGTCAGGTCCTGATATATTTTTTTTAAACTTGAGTAATCACAAAGCCCACTTAGGCATCATGGTTCAGGTTGCTTCTGCTGGTAATTTAATGCTTAAATGTTAGGAATTTAAATCGAGATATTTTACACCAATTTAAAAGATTGGTGGTTCTCCTGACTCGAGGAGGGAGTTGCAGTTTATATAAAC
Source organism: Mytilus trossulus (assembly GCF_036588685.1). Classification (NCBI taxonomy): domain Eukaryota; kingdom Metazoa; phylum Mollusca; class Bivalvia; order Mytilida; family Mytilidae; genus Mytilus; species Mytilus trossulus. Next base: position 13,416,358 of record NC_086373.1, read on the forward strand.
TGGTAAACTGCTACTGCAGGCCTTCAAATATCTATTTGTTGGTATGAGGCATTTTATCTTCTTGTTTGTAATATAAAATAGTAATTGACCAACATTTAGCTTATTCTAAATTGTGATAAAAAACATTTAAGAGATTTTGTAGCTATTAAAGTGTCATCATTTTTCTTTTCTTTTAACCAGATGGCTAGAATTTTTTTTTAGAGTTTTATCTAATTTAAGTTTTATTTGTTTTAACTCTGAATCTGTAGGAGAACAACAATTTGTCTTGAAATCCCAGCTGGATTTACATAATTTTCCTAAAAAACAAGTTCTGTTGCATCATACTACAGCCTAAACGTTGAACACTGAACATGTTATCATTTGTTTTGTGCTGTTTTATGGCAGTGCAAAGTTTTTTACTTTCTGGGTTTTTTTTAGGTCTGAAAATATATCTTTTAGTTATTGTTCAAATTAATGTCTAAATAAAGAATTCAATATCATAATTATAATTACATAAAAGTTTGTGTGATGCTTAAACTTGCCTGGTAAGATTTCATAGTTCAGAATTCATCAGGGGCTTGACTTCACTCTCTATTCCTGTGCTAGTTGTTATAACATTATTTTGTTGATTCTTGATCTATCATCACGAGACAATGAGAAAATATGAGGCACACGAACCCTCTTGTATAAACCAATTGTATTTAATCATGTGTCAATGAGGTTTCATTAGGTACTATGTGTGAGGTTTAGTTATTCATTATCTCTTGTTTAGAACTTCTTCAGACTTCAATCTTGAATTAAGAAGTTCATCCTCTCACTTAATTATAGTATAAAGTATAAGTTATAATTGACTTCTTTTATATTACTTTATACATGTGTTTTAGATTAAGTTTAGTCAAATTGCTTATAAATTGAGGGGAAATAAACCAATTCCAAGTAGTTTCACAACAATGGTTTTTGATGAATGGCACATCCATTATGTAAACATATTTTCTGTATATTATAGTGTCTTTAAGCTTCAATTTACTTAGCCTAAACTAACTGAGAATCTTAACACTAAAATTGAAGCACAAGACTTCCACCACTTAAGTTTCGTTCCAACATAGAAGTAAGTACTATATAGCAGATTACAGATTAATTAATTGATTGATTAATGATTCTTGCATTAAATTGAGAATGGAAAGAGGGAATGTGTCAAAGAGACAACAACCCAACCAAAGAGCAGAAAAATGCTGGAGACCAACAATGGGTTTAAGCATCCAGTAGCAAATATTTCATGAATATAATATTTAGGACGACAATATAGATCTCAGACTATGTAAGTCACCTAAATAGTTTTTTAATTTACACATGTTCTAATTTGAATTTTTGAAGAGAATTTTAAATTGATATAAAGTTTTTATTCTACTGAAACCGGTGAATCATGGTGATATTTAACAAACACATATGGTAATAAGAACAGTAAAACAGAAGTGCTGCAATGAAATGCAAATCAAAAAGTCATAAAAATCTGCAGCCAAATATTTATCTAATACATGTCTAAGCAAAACTCTCCATTTTGCAACTAAATTGAGTCATATAAAAATAAAAGTACATAAATATTATACAATAATGTCTGTTTAATGTGATGGGAAAAGAGTCTGCAATAATTGATCTTCTTTTACCATCACACATATAAGTATAAATCATAAGTTCTCTACACAATAAATCATAAAATGTCTGCTTCTCAAAAGTATGCTATAATCATTAGAGGTAGTCAAAATAAGAAAATTATCCATTTGAAATCTCATTTATTGAAATGTTTTCCATTTTTTGTTGTGTTACCTAAAATTCCTGCCATATTCTGAAGGGAGTATTGATAGACGCTGCAGTTGGCAGATCATTTGTGTCTGAACAGGCTCCCTGTCGGCCATCACAGTACCAAAACTACCGCAATCCATGCCAGTGCAAGCTACGCTTGACTTTGATACTAAAATCACCTGCTGCCTTTACAACTTTGTATAAAGTAGATTATTTAGATGCATTAAAATAGACCTATAGTGGCAATCACTCTATTATCATCTAACCATGAAATTTTGACAGGCTGATGTGAATTGCAGGATCGTAATCTCCCATTACAAACAAAACTCACAAGTTATTATTATCAGATAGTTATGTAGCAAATGTGCAACTTTACTTATATTTTATCAACAATCAAAAATATACATTGAAGCGAAATATTGGTTTTGTATGAAGATGTCTTTATCGAAATCATCATAAGATCCTTAAGGATCAAAAAGCTGAATATGAATCATAATCGTAGCTTCTGTTTGTTACTTATGGGTATACGTAAGAGATTTATCATTAGAGATTTATGGGTTAGTCCTAAGTAATGGTCGATCAACTTGATAATTACAAGTGTATAGCATTAAGCAATTAGTTGTTGACTTATCCTATGCCTAGGGTTATAAATATAAACAAAGATACTATCTATATACACAAACAATAAAATCGTACTACCCTAAGCCTGATGAGATGTTAGAAAGTTAAATAGTTAGATAATCCATAGGATTCTGGAAAAGGATTGAAATAAATCCTGTAAGCTGATCGTTGATCTGTTAAAGCATTGTTTATTTATCCTGGCTAGGATTTAAATTCCAAAACAAAAACTAAACAAACCAGTTTGAATAAGTATTGACTGTTTTGAGTTTAATACCAAAATAATCAGAAGACAGAAATTAAAGGGTCATAGGACGCAATGACATTTTATCATGCACTCAGTAAAAAGTATAAAATCTCAAAATTACTCAACTCCGTGGAAAATTAAAAAATTAAAGTCTCTTAAATCAAATGGTAAAATGGAAAGCTCAAACACATATAAAGAATGTATAACAACTGTCATATTCCTTAGTCTCAGACTTGGTACAGGCATTTTCTTGTGTAGAAAATAGTGGATTAAACCTATTTTTGTAGCTAGATAAACCTCTCACTTGTAAAACTGGTATAAAACTCCATATTTAAATCCTATTATCAAAAGGGAAGATATACATGGGATTTTAAAAGATACAACTTTCACACATTGAAGTACACAGATATGTATAAGCAATAGAAGACATATACAAATGTATTTGCCAGCAATTTCAAAAATAAGTTTCTGTGCAATTTTACTTCTTACATTTAAAAAAAGATACAGCAATGAATACAATACATAAAAAGATACAAGGAAATAGGAAAAACACACAAGACAATTTCATCTTTTAACAGACTTTGTTTTTCTCTTGATAAAAAAAGTTATCAAGGCTCTTGTAGATTATAATCCCTATCTCTATTGAAAATGGCTTTTACGCAAATCTCTTGAGAGAGATGCCATGATAAAAGCGAATATCATATTTTCAATTTCCTCAAAATTAACTTCGTTTTGAATTAATCATAAAATTATAAAACTAATTAAAAAATATTCATTGAACAAGTGAAGAATAGCACATCAATTCACGAATGCCTGTAGCGCAAGAGGAAAATTATCAGTGTAGGTCATCAACAGAGATTTTAACTTTTCATTTGACCTTTTCTCTATTCTCACTCTCTTTCTCCTTTCTCCTTTCTCTTTCAATCTCCATAAAACATTCGTACAAAGTTTTCTCTTCAGCAAGGCTTCTATTTTCTTGTCTACTTTCTCAAATAAGTATCAGCAAAGCATAGTGATATCAACAGCTAAGAGCCACAACTTATGTAAGGAATTTAAATCATTTTCAACTTTCGTATTCTTTGTATTGAGTACAGCATTGGCATTGATATGATAAGGTAAAAGTCAAAGATAAAGATGAGAATTCATCCGGAACAAAAAATGTCCATTAACAGTTCATTCTTGATAACAGCATCATTAGACATCTAAACATTAAAGACTAACTGTCATGTACTCTATTGGAATTTCTATAAAAGAAACTCCCTGTACCAGTTCAATTTCTGATTTATTTCTACAGTGATAAACTTTCATTATCCTTGATTTGTTAAAATATACTGTAATTTTATCATGCCCTCAGCTCTATGCTTATTTTAACATAAGTATGAAGGCATTGTATTTGTTAATCACAAAAGATAGGGCTAGCAGGCTGCAAATTGTGGACAACAGTTAATGTTTAACCTTTGTAATTTGAAGGTGTACAGCATTCTTCCCAACAACATTATAGCATTAATACTCAAAAATGTAATATATATAAAATTGTTTTTGCATAGCCTTGAGGTTTGTGATTCTCACTTACAAAAAATGTTTTTAGTATCAATAATAAAATATTATTCTTTAAAATATACTTGTACTTACATCTCCAAACTAACATGCCTAATATAGATTATACACTCATCAAGATGAATTCCATCCAATAAAAAATACAGTGCAAGTCAGATGTTGAAGGGAAAACAACAATATGAGAAATATGTTCCTTCATATTTTGCTTTACAATGAATTTAATTTTCTATTCTTAAATTTTAATTTTTCTACAAAAGAAAACAGACCCACACACGCACTGACACCTTAGCTGTTGACCTATGACACCAGAAAGAGTCAAATGGCAGTTAGAAGACTGCTGGACATTAAGATTTATACAATAAACTAGTGACCATACAAAAATAATATACCATTACTCACACCAAGACAAATCTGCTTTAAATATATTTCAATTTAAATTCTTCTCAATTACTATGTGTAATTCATTTACTTTGGCATGTTCAATTAAACAAGTTATTTATGGGAGTCAGACTGCGACCTGATACTGACCTTAAGTGTGACCCAAGACGACCTTGATAATAGATTGTGATATTACTATTGAAAATATCCAGTGCATTTAAGTGGTCAACCCTGGCTCTCGATAAAATAACAGGTTTGGCTGTGAAACTATTGTTTGCCATAATTAAATGGAAGATGAGTACATGTAATTTCTCCATGTCCTATTTGGTATCCATCATTCCTTACAAGTTTAATGATAAATCTATTGTTTGCTGTGATTAAATAGGAAATGAATAATGCTGTTATTGTATGTTCAAGTCATATAAATCATCCTTCAAAAGAAATAATATTGGTAAAGCTAACAATCTGTTTAAATAGAAATATTATAATTTAGTAATCTTTCTGTTTAATTAAACAACGATCTTATAATTGAATACAAGTTATATCAATATTTCTGGGATCAATGTCTTTGGAATAACAGTTTAGTTTAACAAGGTTATGTGAATTCTGGATATTTGAAAGTGTAGAACAAACTTTAACATGAAAATACCAAGAAGTCACTTCAAAAATATAAGCATACTTTTCCCAATCAGATTTTAGAAAGCTGTTCACATGAAAGCTGTAATTTCCCAGGCTGATTATTTTAGTGATTACAAAATTCAATTTTTAAGAACTATATGACTTCATATTTTCATATTTCTAACATGATATATGATTCATGGAGTGTGAAAAAACTACTAGTACAAGAATCTGAATACTTTTTTATTTCAGCATTTTGTAAAGGTCACAGCATTCTTTCAGGGTCATACCACACAGAACAGAAAGAACAGAACAAGTCTTTCTGTATTATAACAGTAAAAAATCTTTTTCCAACTGAATCAAATCAAATATTCCAAACTGACACTTCACAGGAAATAAAAATTACATAATTCATACGTGTTTATCACCCACACTTGAAGATAACAATCTGTATCCTTAGAAATTTCAAGAGCATCACCATATATTTGAAATATTTCAATTTTACAAAATGTGTGAGTGAACTTTTATGTCTTCCATAGATTTATAGACATTAAATGAACAAATGAAATCATATAAAATTTCATTAGCATAATGAAGAGAATAATGTTCTCCTCAATTAAAGAGAAATTTCGGAGCGATTATAATCTATCTAGGCTTGTTATCAGAAATATCAGTCAAGCATTCTATACAAACCACAGCTTTCTTTCTTTTCATTCTTTCATTTTTTGTAAAACAAAAAAACTAGATAATTCTAGATTATGCATGTTGCTTGGTGAAAAGATTTTGATAAAAAGGTGAGTTTTACATCTGAATGAAGTAAACAAAATCTTAACAAAAGCAGCCTTTTACATGTATCTTTCATATTCCACTAACTTTCTAGAAAGTAGAGTGAGTCAAGTTAATAAACTGGATATATTAAAAAGAGGCTCTGATATTTTGACAAATATATCATTCAATGCCTTCTAATAAATGGATTTATAACCAGAATTAATTAACCCAAATAAAACAGACCCTCCCCCTAATCTGATTGATTGATGTATGCTTTACACTGCCTTAGTGCAAAAAGGCTATATCGCAGCTAGAGCTTATTCAAATATCTTTATAATTTCCTCCCCCTAATCAATCTCTCCTACCACCTCATCGTAGTACAGAACAATAAAAGGCCTATATTATTCTTTCTCTCCCTAATCAATCTCTCCTACCAGCTCTTCATAGTACAGAACAATAAAAGGACCTATATTATTCGGTTAGAGATTTATTATCTAACAGACATAGACACAAAACACCAGATGATGCAATTCTTACTGTTTTATTCTTACAAAACCATTATAATAGGTATAAAATAAACATTATAGACCAGTTTTCACACTGTATTTACAAAGCCTATTGAGTTATGTGCTTTTTATAAACATATTCCATCATTAACACATTCATTTTAAACTGATTTCAAGTCTTCAGTACTTTGACGTATCCATATTTTACAATGAATGCTTATTCAGCAAATGAAAGTTATATAATATGCAGCTTTAACATACATATATTAGTAAAAAATATTTTTGAGTTAATGTTTCATAAGTTTTACCATGTTTCCATGCATTAAACAACAGAATTTTGAGAAAAATTTGTTTAAGCAGTTGACATGTAAAAGCTGCTTAAATGTTAATGCATTAAGTTTTTCTGGGTAATAAAACAATGCTTTACGTCTCCATTAAACACAACTTTATAAACATTTCATGAATTCCAGTAAACTTCTGCAGAATGTTATACATGTTTATGAGCTTTAACTCCCTAAATTAGGATGAAGAATTTTCTGTTTCAATTTGCTCTCACAATGTGAGTGATTTGATTATTCTATCTAAAGCATAACTTTGGTACATAGCCATTTGCTCCTATACTACCATGCAAGCAATGATGACTTTTTGACACAATTTAGAGATTATATGAAAAAAGATGTACAAAATCAAAAACAAACAATCTTCCCTCATTGCATGGCATCTGTGATTTAAGAGCATGTTTTCAATCCATTGTAATACATTGCTTCCTTCATGGAATAAAAGATTCTAATAAAAAAATAAGAGCTTCAGAAGAACAATTTGACTATATGCAACAACATAAGACTTTGATGGCAATGATTTTCTAGTGAATTAATTTTATTTTTGGTCAGATTTACATACTGGTAAGCCCATTATATCTAAGTATCAAAATCAAAATCAAAAATTTAAGTATTCCTGCAAAAAAACAGGAATGTATAAAGAAACAAATGAAAAACAATTTTCATATAATTCCTGACTTCAGGAGTAAGCAGTCCCACCAGGTCAAACTTTAAACATAACATCATACTGGTTTTTGCATTTATTTCCAAATAAAATCTACTTATAGCTGTTGAGAGGTTCATTATCTTGAACTGAATTATTCAACAACAAAGGCATGTACAAGCAACCTCCTGTTATTCAAGTGTAGTCTAAGAGATTCCTATACTTTTTGTATATATCAAGTCACTACAGGAATACATGTATATCTTTAAAAACCAACATGATCTACAAAATCTTTTAGTCGGGATACTCCACACGATAGACATGTTTTTTTAAGTTCAAGATAAATACCAATACACACACTCTAAAAGGATTGTCAACACACATATTACATTATATAAACACTTACCTTGGAGAACCAATATAAAACATAGGCCTATTACAAGATGCTGTGACTTCTTCAAATCTGTCAAAAAATATAGAAATAAATTAAGTCATTGGAGAAATTATGTGTATAATAATATATATATATATTACTTTATTTCCTCTATTTTAGAGATTTGGTGTACATGAATAAAATATATCAGAAATTAATAGATTGATTGTTGGTTGTCTTACATCCAGAATAAAGAAATAAAAAAATGAATGACAGGAATTAGACAGTAAGACTGACTTGGCATTGTGGTGGGCTAAAACTAGTTTTACTGCAACACAAACCTTCAGCAATTTGGTGGAGTTGTTACCTCTTTGACATATTCCCAGATTGTTCTTGCAATTAATTTTTCTTTAAGGAGGTGGGGATTCTTTTTTTTTTTTTTTTTTTTAACATTTTTGTCTTTGAAATGGTAACAATGGACTAATGATATGACCGAGTGGAAAATGCTATGAAAATGGATGTTCAGAAAGCAAAACCTCAAAGTTAATGTATAACTACAAATTATGTCATACTGATACTTATGTTACACAGCACTTGTGTTTGTTTCATGAGAGGATATTGGTGACTATATAAATCTTGTATATCACATGTGTTTATAATAAATACGCTGTCTTATTGACTTCAAACCAGGTTTTCTGAATTTGGAAGGCTACCATTCTTGAAATTAAGAGGACGGCTAAGTGTATGAAACTGATGTAAACCTAAATATGGCACTGTCAGGCTTTTTTTACTTGACTCATTCTGAGTGTTCCTGTCTGGAAATAAAGTGACATTTTCCAAGCTATAAAGAACCATAACTCCTGATTGGATTTTCAATAACCTTTACCAGGCATACAAAAGACCCAAAACTAACCATCCACTGGTTTAATACTATTTTATGAATTGGTTATGTTGATATTTGAGAGATATCAATGGGCAGTACAGTGAGTGACGATAAATTGAGATTGAATGAAATGTATACTGATAGTCAAAACAAAATGGTCCACCCTGTAGATTTCAAAGTATTCATCTTATTAATTGTTGCTGTTATCCATTTTTAACTGGCAATAGTTTATAGCCTCTCTGTTGCTTTTATTGATATACAGTTTTTGATCTTCAAAGTTATCCAATACATATTTTAAGAAACAGACATGCTGATAAAGAATAACTAATTAACCTAATATAAGGTGAACCGGGAGCAAAGTAACCTTGTATTACACGAATATCCACTGGATACAAATATCTTATCTTCATAAATAAATATTAAACTTATTAACTGAAATATAATATTCCTTATATACTGAAATAAACACCTGAAAGATATGATAAAAGATATTAATTTCGATCCATCTCCCCATGTTTTCATGTTTCAAATATAATTTAATTTATCAACTTTCATAAAAGCCAAAAATATAAACTTTTTTGCTCCTTAAAAACAACAACACTACTTAATTTTTACAAAAAATCTGACATTTTATTATCAACTCAAAATTCTCTATAAAATATCTTGCACTTCATCTCTTTATCATTTCAGAATTAGACAAAGGGGCAATTCACAGATACATAGACTGCTGTATGATGGGAATGTCAATTTGTCTTTCTGTTTAAGAGTCTCGATTGCCAAAGGATATCAGAGATCTAAGTAGTTCCCTATCCTTTCACCACTCAGAGGATATGAGTTTGTCAACTCTACCAGTGGCAGTTAAAATAGACTCTGATCTTGATTTACTAGGATTGCTGGTTTCTCTGCTTATGTCATGGTTCTCCCCATGTATTCTTTATCATTGGCATCTTTTAAATTTAAAATAAAAATCTCTGTTTCTTTTCAAACTTTCTTCTTACTGAATATAAGGCAGACTTTAACTAATGTACCACTATTTAATACTCTCTAATCACAAGCTAATGGTATTACGATTTGTTACCACATTTCAGTATAATATTATAAAAATTTTGGCACATCAGAAATTCTACTCTGCAACCTTGCACCTCCCATTTAAAAAAATTACAACATTTCTGTTTAAGTCAGTCTGGATTGCCAATGGATATCAGAGATCTAAGTAGTTCCCTATCCTTTCACCACTCAGAGGTTATGAGTTTGTCAACTCTACCAGTGGCAGTTAAAATAGACTCTGATCTTGATTTACTAGGATTGCTGGTTTCTCTGCTTATGTCATGGTTCTCCCCATGTATTCTCTATCATTGGCATCTTTTAAATTTAAAATAAAAACCTCTGTTTCTTTTCAAACTTTCTTCTTACTGAATATAAGGCAGACTTTAACTAATGTACCACTATTTAATACTCTCTAATCACAAGCTAATGTATTACGATTTGTTACCACATTTCAGTACAATATTATTAAAAATTTTGGCACATCAGAAATTCTACTCTGCAACCTTGCATTTAACTCACGTTTTGAAAAATAACAAAAAAATTTTAAACAGGCAGAAGTTAAAACAATTCAAATATGACCATTAAAAAATTGACCCTCTTATGTATAACTTATAAATCAGCTTTCTTAATGTGCTAAGATCCATTTTCAGTGAGAACTGGGGTAGGTTTTTGTATGAAATCAAGACTTTTTTGCCACTGACTGAGCGTAATATCTTAAAAAAAAGGTCCTTAGGTAACTTCTTTGCATATTAACTTGGGTCCAAAGAAATTGATAATGTGAAAAAGGTTTACTGGGCGCAATGACTCACAGATGGGATTCACAAAGCTACCAATGTAAAGAACACTTTTCAAATGATATTACATTGAAATATGACTAATTCGTGTCCTGTGGGGAGAGCAGTTGTTGTTGCAATAAATAGCTAATGTTAAGCTTGTTTTTATTCGCCATTGATTTACATGTTATGTTTTATTTGTATGGTATATTATCTTCTAATAAACTTGTAATTAAAGTTGAGTGTGAAGAGCAGACATTCAAGGACCTAAAAAAGACTTCAATGACCAAGTTGGACTTTTTTTCTTCAGCTTTTATTTTTAATGGATATCATATATCTCACAAATTACAACTTGCTTGTAAGGTAATTCTAAGCAATTTCTGAAACCATGATATGACATCATAAAAAGTGCTATGCTAATGAAAGTTTGAAAAGCAAAACTTTTCCAAAATAACAATTGTTAAAAAAAATGTCAATGTGATCAGGTTAGATCATGTTCATGGAACCATGCTGTATTTCAAGAGAGAATATCAATTTTGAAACAAAATATTTTTGGTATGCTTTTTTGCAAAAAAAATAACCAAGTCATTATCTACGAGTTGACAAACACATGCAATCAGAAAAACATCAAGTCATGGCACAGAATAAATACTTTTCTTTCTCGTTTTGAAAAACTGTACCATGATTATTTCAAAATAAGAAAAATATTTTTTTGTAGAAAACTGGGATTTGAATGTTATTCTAGCATTATATCTGATGATTGTTCATAGCATGGGGTCGAGTCTACATTCTACATTCACATATGTGAATAATTTTACATGTCAAAAATATATTACTCCATGACAAATAAATAACTAACCTGGGAAAATAAACAATTTTTATCAGCTTGTTTGTTGATATTCAGGGTGGTTAATGGATATTGTCAGTCTCAGTAATTTTTATATACTATGCTTCAACTATTTCTCAGACCATCATTGTCACTAAAAACCATTTACTACCCCAATAATCAGATTAGTTTTTGTTTAAAAATTATGCCCCGTTACTTTAAAAATTTACTTTTGATCAGAAAATAAAATATGAATCTATGGACTTAGATTAACTTTGATACATGCTATCTAAAAAATAAAATAACTTTAAAATTTAGTTGATTCATCCTGGTTAAAAGGAGAAAAGCTACAAGATGTTTACGATAAAAGATAATATATTCATATTTAGAGCTAAAGGCACTAAAAAATTAAGACTTTTTAAGATGAATCTAACAAATTGGATTTAAATTGTTTCATTACGATGTGTTCAACCACCCAGAATTTAAAATATCTAAATGCCATAAAATTATTACTAGAAACTTAATAAGAAATATGTAAATTAGAAACTTGTAGATTTGAATTTTTAGACTGTTGAACATCTTTTTAATTTTCAATGGATATAAGTACATCACTTACTTGACAAAAAAACTTACAAAAAATTAAGTACAGTTTACACAGTAAATCTTGTCCAAGCAAAAAATCCATAAAATACTAAATAGTCTTGTTGATGGCGATTAAAAACCCTTTAAAAAAGAGGACCAACTGATTTGAAAATTTTAATGTCTTTTTCACCATTATGTACAAACCACTTGTGACTGGGTAATTGTAATGACTTTTCTTAATTAGGAAACATTTTGAGTTAAATGATGATAAAGGTGACCCTGGGAACACATGGCACAGAACGACAACAATACCCTCCGTCAGGCTTGTAGTATCAGGTTTAACCGAGAACCTAACATGGAAAAAGGCTAAATGATTGTGTCATGCAATTCTCTTTTATGTACAATCGCACACCTTTTTGTTAGATATATGTGCAGTTAATTATCCAAGACACGTAAAAACCATCCTATAATTAAACATTGGGCAACTTATGACAGAAAAGTCCATCACCTGTCCATCTATGACAGTCAATTTGGGTTTTTACACATTTTTTCCCCAGTAAAAAATTTTCATTTATGTAAACCTTGCTTTCATGAAATATATATTATTTAAGATAATTGGACAAGATAATGAGCAGAGACATATCTAGCTGATTAGTTTAGACCCCATCTGAGACAAGAATGCAACCTCCATACCAATACTGTCATAAAATACATTAAGGTTGCATTAGGAAGCCTCATAGTCAAATAACGTTACTTAACCATAGCATCAAATTGTTTTTGTATCTATTATTTTAAGGTAAATCTATAATTTATATGTGAAAAATATTTGACCAATGATCATCAGAAATATCAAGATGTAAGTGCAAACAAATAATGTAATCGCTTCAAAGAAGTTTGGCACTAATCAGAGAATTCCAAAAACAGTATCTTTTAAATTAGTTGCAGTATACATTATGTGGCGGATAAGAGGGGGCCCAGACTGACTAACTAAGAGGGGGCCCGCTACAGTCATGCTTTCGTGATTCCCTATATTATCCAACAATTTTTCCCACAAAAGGGAGGACCAGGCTACTCAGGTCTCCTGCCGCCCCCTAGATCTGCCTCTGGTATACTGTTAAATTATGAATAGACTAATCATATAAGATGGATACCAAACATTACCAAAAGAATACATTCTTAATAAAAAAAGAAGACATAAATTTGTTCTTCCAAAATCTTTATTGTATAATGCTACCACTATTGATCAAACCCCCATATCTCATTTATGAAAATTTCAAGTATGATAGCTTTAATACACTGCCAGCTAAAATAAAGGGTTCAGTCCTGGTTTGAGAGAGATTGCTTAGTTTGTCTATAGATATAAAATACTGTGAGTCAAGGGTCAAGGATTCCATATCTACATAATGATACAGTGATAATTTGGAAAGTGAATCAAGTCTATTATAGAACATTAGCAGGCATCAAGTGTGTCTAATTTCTTTAACCTTTCTGATGATTTGCAAAATATACTGTTGTTCAGGGTTTCAGGCTCATAATAAAAGTTTTTCTATGCCTTGGCGATTGGATTCCTCAACACACCACTTGAAAAATTGTAAACTTCATTGAATGAAAATTTGTATAGTTGCTGCATTCATTTTGTTGAGTTTAGACTATATAAAATGAAATGAGATTTGTTTTGCTTAAAAGTGCATCCCAATCTCATGTTAAATCAAGCACTTAATGTTTGTATGAGGAGACATGAATAATGTTAGATCAAAACAGAATTATTTGAAGTAGGTAATAATACCATGTGCAATCATAAACTGTCAATTCCCTTTAAAACATTTTTATATGCAAAATAGCCAGGTACAAATTCATAAACCCATTTTTTGCAGTTTATAATGGGAATAAATATTATAGGCGGAACACAATTTCAAAGGTATTCGTCTTTGAAGTATCTTACTCCATGTGAAATATACATAAAAATAATAAAGAACTTACATGCCCTGTTATCAAGAAACTTGATAAAATATAAATGTATGCAACAGAAATTATAAAAGAAATATTAGTTCCCTGTAGACTTGGATCCAATCTGACATAACATTTACAGAGTCTGACAGGAGTCCGTATTTCTTTCTTATCAGTTTGTGTGTCCTCTTTTATCTTCCTAGCTGTTTTCCTTGCCAAAGTGCCTAATTCTATTCATCATAATATCTAGACTCTTCATAATCTCAATATAATTGGCAAATTAGCTACAGTTCATATATTTTAAGTGCCTCTCTGATTGTTATCATGGATTTACACTGTGTGTCAATTGAAAGGCAACCACTTTCAACTTCAAAGTCCAAATTATTGTTAACTTACACACCAAATAACAATAGGGCTGCCACACATAAGTAAAATAATGATACATACGAAAGACTACTTGAATACAAGGGTCAGTTATTTATGATGATGACATATGCTTAATAATACTTTGACTACACATTGTAAATTAGACCAACAATAAGCCTACTAGGTACATTAGAAAACTGACAATACACAACCATACCTATGACTTAACTTTGATAAAACCTAACCTCAGACACCAAATCAACATTTGTGGTTTGGTATACTAGGGTTATACAAAAGACACCTACTAGTGTGCTAATGGTATGCATGAAGCCCCAGCACATACTATATGACTTCAAATATCACCATGAATAACCTGAAAGGTGTCACTAAATGGAGCAGAAACTGAAGACTCTTAAAGGCCAGGTCAACTCAGTTTTTTGGTGGGCTTAATTGATGTTGCTTTAACTTTAGTTTTCAATGTAGTATTTTGTAGACAGAATTGTTTTCTTTGGCCTTTTTTTACCTTGTAACTGATCATCAGTTAGGGTTCTGGGTGCATACTCTGTTATTTCACTACCAACAAGAAGACAGAACTTAAATACTTTGTAGTGCAGATGACAATTCGTCTTCTTCTTCCTTGCTTAGGACTGGATTCTTAAAAGAATGTTACAAGTCCACTAGACGGAGAATGAGACAGCAATTCTCCTGTAACTATTTACAAATAAAACGTTCCGAATATATACAATTTAAAACTATGTATATTGGCTGCTGTCTATGGTGTTGGTCTCTTGGGTGCACTATTGTTGGCTAATGCACTCTGGAACCCCTCTATTGTCAGAGCTTCAGTTGTAGCTGTTGGAAGGTGGTTCCACTCTTGTATAGTCCGTGGAAAGTATGAGTACTTATATACTCTCTGGTTTGCTGGTGGTTGATATAGGCGTTGTTTGCCTCTAGTACGCCGATCGTTTGGACGCAATTGTCACGTGCTAAGACAAAGCAACAACAACAATGGAAGAAACTTTACCAAATGCAGAAAAAATAATGGATATATCCTGATACAGCTAAAACAAAAGTAACATACAAGCATCTCATTTGATTACACATTAATGACCACTTAGATACCGTAACAGCAATCCTAAATGCATAAAAATATGCAACAAAAAACTGCAAAATATCTGTGCTAATTGAAGACAAACAATATGTGCAATGATTTGATACAAAATCAACAATAATTGTATTCTTACATAACAGCAATAGCAATACATCTGCTTGAGAATACTTATAGAAATGGTTTTGCTATTGTTTTGTCATGCCTTTAAAAGAACCTCACAGCTTGAACAACAATTACTTATATTAGAGTATCATAATTCTCTAAACAATTGTCAAACTGACAAATAGACTATCAGCAACAAATACTTGATTTCAATATTAAAAAAAAATAAAATCCGAATGACTGGTATATCTCCATGGGACACCAGAAACAGTAAATTTTCTTCCAAATCCAGCAGCTCACCAATTTATAACATGTGTTTGAAACACATCACGACTTCTGATAAGCATTCAAATTTTGGCACATGATAACCATAAGACCAACAGCAACATCTTGTGTGATAAATAAAGAACACTATAGCCAATAATGTTGTTTACAGTATAAACAATTAAGTTATTTACAAAACAATAGTTTTTGTATTAGATACTGAGAAACAATTTGCAGATAATAGACCAACAGCAAACAATCTGAACAGAATGATTGTTTGGGATAAGTTAACTGTTGGAAACAATGTCTTAACAGCTGCTTATATATGTCAATCATCTAAAACATCTAATTCTAAGTTTGACCCAATTCCTGGTTGTCAATTTCAATGGTGCAAAGAAGAATACCATTATAATAAGCCATTCCAAGTTTTCAGCACCAGATGCCAATTTCAACAATAAATGTCTCTTCAGTGATGCTCACAAGGCCATAATATCCAAAACCAAATACAAACTTTAAAGAACTGATATAACTGAAAAGGACACAAGGTAGCCAAACAATCTTCTCTTTCTTCTCTGATTGTGCTTTTATGTTTCGAATACAGATTTGTCTGTTTCAGCATTGTATGCCTAGTATATGATCCTTATACTGCTTTGTCTTTTTCCAGTCATAAGACTGATATGCAGTGTGAGCTTTATACTGGTCTGTCTGTCTGTCTGTCTGTCTGTCTGTTAAGTTTTAGTAATGGTATATGATCAAATTTTGTTTGTTTCCCATATTATGTACCAGGATAGCACTGATACATAATATGAGTTTTGTTCCCAAACAGGTCTATGTTCCAGCCTAAGTATGGATTGTTCCCCATACTAGTTATTAGGATTAGACTAATATGTGTGTACTGAGAGTTTTGTTACCAATACTATTCATTCTTTTTACATGTATATCCATCCCTTAACTTTTATTTATGACAATTTTAACCTTGCTTTTTTATTACTGGTAAATGAAAATAGAGTCTTATAACTTATTACTTAGGTCAATAGTTTTACAGTGAGGGTTATTTATCATATCAAATACACATTTTTACCTATAAATAACTACTAAGTACCATGCTTTAAGATGACAAATAAAACAGGCCTAAATTGTTTCATTTAATTAAAGTTTATACTTATTGAACTTTGTTGTTTCAGCAACAGATTGCAGTATAATACTGATCTACTGAAAAGATAATAGACCATACATTTAAACAAAGTTGAACAAACATCAGTGGTTTTATGCTTTATTGATACTTTAAAGGTTACATGGTTCATTTTGATTTATTTTTTTAATCATTTTTATGCACTATATCATAAGGTCAGAAGGGGAGATACTCAACTAGGTACATTAACGATTCTGAGAAAAATGACCTTGGTTCTTAGATTATAAATACAATAATCTTCAAATGTTTCTGCACAAGAATTGATTCTACGATCATGGATGACTGGATATTTATGTTCCCTTTTGCATGAACCCTATATGTATGTGCTGAATTTTTTGGGGGGTAAAAAATGTATTGATGCATCAAATTAGATATCTTGAATACACCATTTACAAAGTCCCTTTTGCAGTAGGCCACATGCATATATTTAACAGGATCTAGGTTTCAAAGTATTGAGTGCATGAGTACTGACTATACACCAACCCTGAATACAATTGTCTCTACACTTAATGGGTCTATTGAGCAATGCTATTGCTGTATTCAGAGGCAGATTTAAAGGGGGGCCCAGGGGGTTTGACCCCATCTTTTCTGGGGAAAAAATGCTTTTTTTATACATGTAAAGGTAATAACTGAAGCATGACCAAAGCGGGCCCCCACTTATGAAATTTCTGGATCTGCCACTGGTATTGGTCTGCATCAATTGAGTCTAAATTTTACTGATGTCTAGACATCCAATAGGTCCTATTAGGATAATATTCACCATCCCTGTCCTAAAAGTTCCAAGCAATTCTTGGGTACAATTGTACTGGAAAAAGGAAAAGATGCCTATTAGGATTTGTGACAAATGAATATAGGGTTTCATAGATGGAGTTATTTTCTGTTCTCTGCTGGTATAGTTAGAGGACTAACAAAATTTCTTTAATTTGGATGTCATCAAGTGTAAGTCATTTGGGTAATTAAACTGATTCACTTCATTTCCATCATAAACAACAGTATAAATATCTGAAGTATGTGTAACTTAAGCGACCATTATTATTCTAAATATGGAAAAGATTACTTTTGTTAGCAACATCAGCAATTTTTAGGCTATTACAAGTCAATTACTCCATCAAAAAAATTATATATCATTTGTTTAATTTGGTATATTATTCATATAATAGTGAAATAATTTGTCAGAATTACATGTTTGATTGATGCCTGGTATAAATGTCAATGATAATTATAACAATTGATATTTTTTTATGTCACCTGAGAATCAATTACAACTTTCTCTCCTTGTTGACAAATATTGATGAGAATTGTATTAAGTGTCACAAAAATGTGTAAATGTTAATGGTTTTCACATTTTCTTTGCCATTTTGCAGATAGTTGACACTCATTCATGCTGAATCATTGTTGAAGGCCATACATGTCACCTAGAGTGTTAACTTCTATGTTATTAGGTCTAGGGTGGAGAGTTGTCTAATTGGCAACAATGCCACATCTTATTTTCATATCATCAGGTATTGAGCCAATAATATGCCACTCAAAAACAGGGGCGGATCCAGTCATTTAAAAAAAGGGGGGGGGGGGGGGGGGGGGGGGGGGGGGGTTTCCAACTACATGTCCCCATTCAAATGCATTGTTCGGCCAAAAAAAAGGGGGGGTTCAAACCCCCAGAACCATCCCTCTGGATCCGCGCCTGAAAAATCACTGAGAGTGGACAATGCATATTAATTAATACATGTTACAGAATTGCCTCTCTGAAAACATAGCATTAAAAAAAAGTCAAACTTATAAAAAAATAAACTAAAAGGTGCAAATTGTCATATTCCAAAAAGGACTCTTTAGGCAGTTTGATAGAGTTTGTAGAGCGATTAAAAGAAGTTAACAATTTATTATAAGTGGGACACTGACAATGACATGGACTTTACCAACCGTGCAAAGGCTATATAGCCAGTCAAGGTTGTTAAAAACTCCCCTCATCATGGACTTTGACAGAAGAAATCATCATATGTCGCTACAATTTTTGCTGTCAGGTGACACAATAAAATGCTGTAAAAGCATTTGTTAGATGAATATTACCCTTACACAATTTGACATGATAAATCCGTTAAAAATCATTAATTATGAAGTTGAACCAATTTTCGTAGAAACTAAAAAAAATTAAAAGAAGACTAGAGAATCCTTT
This sequence comes from Mytilus trossulus, assembly GCF_036588685.1. Taxonomy (NCBI): domain Eukaryota; kingdom Metazoa; phylum Mollusca; class Bivalvia; order Mytilida; family Mytilidae; genus Mytilus; species Mytilus trossulus. The sequence goes on from NC_086373.1 coordinate 13,435,446, forward strand.
CCATTGTAATGATAATTTCCTTTATCAATAACACCATGAAAGTTAGCCACAGTCTAGGAACTAAAGTGAATAGATTAAAAATATATCAATAATCAAACATGCATAGAAATACTAGATAAATTCTTTAAATTAAGTGTCAGTTAGGAAGTGTTACTTGTTCAATTAAAGAAAAAAGTCTGAAGTTAATTTCACAAGAAAACTGAGATTGATCGTAGGTATACTGATTTGTTCATGACTAATAAAGACCAATCTAAGTTGTAAGTTTTTTTGTGAAACCGACTCCTGATGGTTACAGTAAATACGCCATGCTGTCAATATGTTGTCCTTTCTCAAAATATAAAAATTATGCAACAGCAAAAACATTTCACCACCTTCAAACTTGAAATAAGAAAAAGTTAAAGTTGTACAACTTACTTTTTGGCTCTTTCAACATGTTTAACTATTTCATATACAACATACAAAAGCATCATTGACCGAAATTCCTGACAAAAATCTATTCTGGTCAAAGTGATATTGTGCAAAAGAGCAGAAATATGTCTTGGGAATTTCTTTGACTTATAGACTGTTTACGAAAAATGGTGGAGTGGGACAGACAAGCAATGATGCAGCGTAACGGGATACCATTCAACTAAAAGAACCCATCTAGAATTATGTCATAATGAAATAATGTACCAAAACATCACAATTTCCCTAGGCGCAGGTTTAGGACAAAGTATCGTGAAAGGGGTAAATAAAACCATTAATAATAAAAGAATTTCAGCGTTTATAAAATTATCTGAATTGCATTTTATAGACTTCTAATAGATTATTCTTCAGACAGAATTTGTTCTCTCACTTTTCATTTCTTATTTAAAGAAACAAGTAGGATTGATATTTAATTAAGGTCCAATATCATCTAGAAATCTAACTCAATTTTACAAATTTCCATGAAAATATATTATTCCCTTATGAAATTTCCATCAATTTATGAAAATATTTATTCCTAATCAATATCCACTTGTTTGATGATAATGTTTTCTAGATGATGCTACTTGAACAAGATCGTAACCTCAATTTTCCCTGGATGGAAACAGTAAATGGCAAGTATTTAGACCAATATTACCAAATCATTATACGAACCATTGATTTACATGCTTTTCATGGTTAGTTTGTTAACAAATGTTTCTCTTCAAAATCCTACCAGGCTTTAATATTATCTACCTATCTTCAAAGAAAGCTCTATAATTAAATCATATATGATTTATTTCCTCTTTTCAATTTCTTGTTGTGAACCCAACATTAAGAAAATCTAATTGGTATACAAAATGTGAAAAGCCTGCATAAATTGCAGCTAATGCCAAAATATTCACATTTAGGATTACCCAGGCTGAATGCTTGACATACTCTAGAAACATAGCACTGAATAAAATCATTTTAGATAATTCATATTTCCCATCCTGCCTAGCTTATCTAATGGGCCTATTTAGTCTTCACATCATAACTGATGTCTTGGTTTCAATAACTAGTATCACATTTTGAGAGTTAAATGTTTACCATCCAGTTTCAACTATCTTATAAAATTGAGAATGGAAATGAGGAATATGTCAAAGAGACAACAATCTGACCAAAGAGCAGACAACAGTTGAAGGCCACTTATGGGTATTCAAGGCAGTGAGAAAATCCTGCCTTGGAGGTGGTCCTCAGCTGGTCTCTAAATAAAAGTACTAGTTCAGTGAAAACAGACATCACACTAAACTCCCTGCATGTCATTATGACAAGAAAAATGGAAAATAAATACAATTGTTCACCAATCTTCATGCAACTGATCAGCCCTATTTGAATTATGTCTACAGATGTTTAATTACAGGTAGTTGTAATGTTTTGAAATCAATTTACATGTACAGCTTGTTCAGGTGTCATCAATTACATTTTTAGTTTTACATGAGTTTGACATAAGCAAGTTTGAGTTTCAAAGTCTGACATATTTTGAAACAGCTGTGGAAAAATTATGATTCAATCGACTTATTGCAATAAAAAAATGTTTTAATTTAATATGTATATGAACACAAAATTAGTAAGTTTCTATGTAACTATGTTTATACTTAAATCATGACAATTGCAATACTCCAGGAATGTTTGTTAAATGCTAAGCTCTTTTTAAGCAGTAAGTTAAGTTGGCTAAATAATTTATAAATATAGCCACAAAAGAAAACCCTTGTTAATTAAAGTTTACGTTTGTATGATGGCAATTTAGCGTAAATTGACAACTTCAGCTTACTGGAAATTTGAAAACTTTCATATTGGTCAAACAAAAGAAATTAAAGTAGCCAGGGTTTACTGGGTACCTCATCGTACAAATACTGTGGATTCATTAATATTCGTTGGATACCAATTTTCATGGATTTGGTGGGAAACAGATGAACCACGAATTTAAATGTTCAACGAATTACAATTTTTTTGCCAAAATAACAAAATATAATATCCACGAAAATGCAAGTTTTTTTCAATCCATGAAAATTGGTACCCTGGACGAAAATAAATGAATCCACAGTAAAAGTAAAGTTTCCTAGTTATATAGCTCACAAGATCACACAAAAAAAAACCTGAGGCTTCAACAGAAATTACACAAAACTAACATTTTTACATCACAGCTTCTAATTACTCCAAACACATTTCTCAGTAGACTATCAGAGCCCTTGTAAAAAAGTTAAACAGATTCTTATATGTTAACACTGACAATCTGTCAACAGGAATTAAGAAAAAATCAGAGTCAATGGAATCTGAACACATTTTGCATAATTACAATCATAACTGAAACTAACATAAGGACATCCTGAAACAAGAGGCCCCTAGGAGCTAGAATCAATAATAGTGTGAAATGTGCTATGCTGATATTTGATAAAAAGGATAAATTAAAATGATTTGTAAAAAAATAAAGTATTATCTAAGGGCAACAACTCTTATAAGGAATCAAATGATGGTTTCAGTCATGTTGCCAGTTTTGTGAATCTTATATTTATAGCCATTTTTTCATAACATAAAAATTGGCCTGACATGCACTAACTCTTGTATGGAGTCAAATGATGGTTTGGACTTTATGGATTTTTTATCAATATTAATTATCATCTTGCTTTGATGCATGATCCTGTTTGCAGCATTGCTGTTTACAGTGTAGTTCTGTCTATATCAGCTTAAAGGGTAAACGATAAGATTATGGGTTCATAGAACACCTTGTTCACAACTCACATTTCCATGTACAGTGAACTGTGAAATCTTGGACCTAATTTGGCTTTTTATTTCGAACTCATACCATATTAATTGAATGATTGTTGTTTGCTTAATGTCCAGTGGCAAATATTTCACGCATGTTTAGGTCGACATTGTTGAACATTTGCTTTAGGTTTCAAGTTGATGTAATAACAGCTTTATGGTGGACTATTACTTTTTACAAAAAGCTTAACCTGCCTTAAAACTAAACTTTAACCTACCAGTTAACCACAAATAAGGGTTTCAGATGGTTAGAAGCCCCCTTTTTTTGACAGTCAATACATTTGAACAGAAACATATAGTTGAAACCCCCTTTTTTTATCTTGGGTTGTGAACCCCTTTTATAAATGGCTAGATCTGCCACTGCAGAGGTGCATACAAATAGAAGCACTTAAAATAATGGTATATACTTGTGTAAAGTTGAAGGACAATGGATTTCATGTGCACTAGTACTACTTGATGTGTTGTCTCATCATGCTAATGATGCCAGGAAAAAATGTGTATTACCCAGTCACTGTCGGTAGGACCCTAAGTTGAGAGTGTTTTTAACCAATTTAACAGGGTTATAAAGACTGCAGTGTCTGTAAATAACTACAAGCACTATAGCTGTGCTGTGATAAAATTAGACATGGCTGGGGAAAACTTTAATCAAACTTTGTTGGAGTATCCACAAGTAAAACTTGATTTATAAAAACTTTAAAATTAACTATATACCAAAGACTAACACCATTTATTGGAAAGACTTATGCCACAATCCTACACGCATGTATCCTGATTAAACAGATAAATAGTTCATGTCTGTTTACACCCATGTCTGTTGGTTTATCTGATTTCTTAATAGTGTTTTAATGAACATTTAAAAAGATCAAAATTTACACTTCTATTATGTAACACAAGTTTTCATGAAAAAAATGATTCTGAAATAACTTTCCAAAGATTTATATCAGAATTTAGTTAAAAATATTACATTTGGATTAAGAAACCGTTAAACATCAAAATTTAATAGTCAAATGAGCCACTTTCAGCTATCAGAGGTTCATAAAAGTACAGCACATTTGGAATGTTCTCAAGAATGACTGAAACCGTTGTTTCAATGATTTCAGGAAAACCACATACTTAGTGTAAAAGAGCAAAATTTCTGTTTTAAATCTATACATGTATTTATAATAAAGGATAGATCTAAGAAAAAAATCTCCCCCTTTTTGACCCTCTTAGAAGTAATTAGATTAGAGTTTCATGTTGATTTTTCAGATACCACTTCTAACACCTCATTAAATGTTTGTAAATGAAGAATCTTTATTTTATCTCCCGTTTATTATCTTTCAAAACAAGCAGCATATTTTGAGAAGCATGTTTGTTATTGAGACATTATTACCTAACACAGACAATTTGAGCATAACAAAATAAACTGCTATGTCAATAAAAATACTTTCTCTACACATAATGTTCTCACGATGATGAAATATTTAGTATGGTACAAGAGAACATTTATAAGAATGCAAAATTCATTTGCAAATGCTTCATAAGAGGATAGAAATTGATATTTATTGAATAATTGGTGTTTTTTTTTTAATATTAACTGCAATTTCTATATTTTCTTGTAAATAATAAATGATAAACAAATTGTCAATAAATGGCAGTGGCCTATCTTAGTCACTGATCCTGACCTGTAGAATGTGTTATTATTATAAGAATGCAAAATCCATTTGTAAATGCTACATTATAAGAAAGAAGGTGCTATCTATTAAATATTGATTGATGATGTTTTTTTTTAAATCTTAGCTACAATTTCTATATTTCTTTAAAATAATAGAGAAGATTTAACTATAACAGGGTCATTTGGTATTACTTCATGCTAAGGTCTATCGATGGTTCAAATTTGGTCTTCACAACTCCAATAGAAACAGAGGGAGGGCATGTAAAAAATATTGTTGGAAGAAAATTAACAAAAATAAAATTTGAAAAACAATAAGGTCTTTTCTCACGCAGGGGAAAGACCTTAAAAATGGAAGTGGGCTATGATCAGGTCACTGTGATCCTAACCTGACGACAGAGTATTCTTTTATACACTATTTTGAATTTTTCAGAATGAACAGGTAATTAAATTTGTCTTTTAACTACTGTTGAGTTACAAGAACAAAAAATCATTGTTATCTATAAAAGACTAACTTTAAACATATCAGATTCATTTACCTTTAGTTTGTGGACCTTTAAAAAGTTTTCTATATTATTATACATAAAATGATGAATCAATGCAAAATGTTACACCTGAGTCATAATATACAAAACTGTATGTCCTTAATAAAGTATCATATAACTGATGTAATTGACAACCACATTTTTTATCATCTTTTATCATTTTTTTCTGATATTATTTTCAACATTATACCCAAACTGTCAAAAAGACTATTGTACAAAAACTATATTCTTTCAAACACACAGACAAAAAATGAAATGTGATAAATTGTAATTAAATTTTCTCACCTGAATGACAACTCACAAGAAAAACTATCCACGCTGACATTTTAGCAGATAAATATTTTTTTTAAGATCTAAATTCTTATAAATCTTTACCCATTTTATCTTTGGTAGTTTCCACTTCAGTCTGAAGATAATCCAAACATTATATCACAATTGAATTCTCTAAAAGTAAACACACGATCAATCAAATTATCATCAAGGTGCACTGCTCGTGGTCCCACAAAACTTGTGCCATACATGAGAGTAACACTGGGATATATATCTCTAATCAGCTGCTGGCTTTTCACTTCAGATGTCATTCACACACACATCTACTCTGCCTCAGTCAGTCATCTTCTGTAACACAAATACAAAATATTTTAATTTTCTTTCACAACATCAGTTACAGTTTGTTATTTAATTTATTCCAAAGTCGTGAAGAACACATGGGTTATTGTAACTTTTTTTGTTTGGAGTTAGTAAAATCAATACCTCACTTATAACTTTTCAATGCTGAGATTATGGAAATTGCTTTCTCACATGTGGTGCCATAGTATGCCAGAGACTTAGTCAAGTAGAAAGCAGGTGAACAATACCCAGAACGCAATTAACTTCCAAAATCGTATAATCCACTGTTTTTATTTTTCTCCAATCATTTAGTTGTCTCCAACTTTCATGCACACATAAAACTTCAAAGATATTATTTTCTTAAATCGATATGCGAAAAAATACATCAACGGAAATATACACCTTAAAAAGGCAATAACCTGGAATATTTCAAATCCTCAGTGAATTGTTTTCTGAAAAGTTAATTGAATATGATTATTAATTTTTTTTTCTTCAATCCTCTACCTGCATTAAGCATGCAATCTGTCATTAAAAATTACATTATACAATTCAGAAAGGAAAAGAGAAAATTGATTTCTAATTATATTTCTGAAATAATGTAATTTTAATAGAGAATCAAACTGTTCCTTGTATTTGGGAATAGTATTGTCACACTGTAACAGTTGGAATTAATGTCTTTTTTAAAATTTAAATGAACATAAAAAAAACACACATCTGAAAAATGATAGAATCAATTTTATTTCTCACTCAAACAAAAAGCTCTTTGATCTAAAAATATTGTAGATAATTTTTTTTTTTACATCACTTAATGAAATTATTACATTTTATTTATTTTAACAGTTAATTTCTAAGCTTTAAGATATCACGCAGGGAATTTTCAGCTCATCTTGTCCCATAGGCTATTGGGAGAAATCAGTGAGTTTTTTAGGTTGTAACTGTGTAAGCACTTCCTGCTCTATGAAAAGAGTGCATTGAATTTTGGTGATCCTATAAAATTAAAGTTTTTTTTTGTTTTTTTATCCTCTATTATGGTTCTATCTTCACTAAGAGGAGGGGAGTGGATTCGTAACCCATAGCTAGCGAAGACGTTTTGGTTCCTAGTCTCATGATAACAAGACTTCGACTTGATTGCAGACCATTCAATAAAAATGTCTTAAAAGATATACATCCTTAACCAAGTCTAAACATTTCTAACCCTACTTCATTTTTTTTAATTGGCCAGTCATAAAATCTTACCTTAAAGTAAGCTGTGGTCCTAAATGGAATTAAAGTTCCCTTAAATTTCAAACACGTAGATTGATTTTTTCCTGATAACTTATTGGAAAGATACTCTTAAGTAGCATGATGAAAATTAATTAATAATTCAGAAAAATTATCTTTCTGGCACAAAAATGGATATAGTAGAACTAAATGACATAAATTTGCATCCTATATGAGCAGATAATATAGATCACCCGTTAATGGCACACAACTATTTAGAAATTATAAAACTTGATTGAACATTAATGTTCTACAATGAGGAAATTAATTTCAATTGTCTGAACCATTTGTTTACATTGCCTTCAGAAAAAAATGTAGTAAACTGCCATGCAATATTTAAATAGTTAAGGGAATTCTTCACAAGACTGACAATTATTATTGCAGTTGACTATCTCAAATTGTAAATTGAAAAAGATAATTCAATTTGAAGACATTTGTCACAGTTAACAATATGTAATTTATGTTTCAATTAATCAGTTATTCATAAATGTTTGATTTTCTATTTTTCTACCTTTTATAGATAAGTGAGAGGCTTAATAGGGACTCAGCTGGTAAAAGTACTACAAATCCTCAAAACAACTCGAGAGAGTAAACCCAAAACCACCAAAAGTTCATCAAAATGGTCAATTTTTGTAGGATAAAGTTATGCAGCATCAAGATCAATTGTTCCAAATATTATTATATCACCATTATAACGGGACAATAGTCTAGCGGTCCCCAATGTAAACCTGGTTATCTGAGAAGTAAACACTGGCACAGCCTTCAAGTTCCCTGAATTCAACAAGGTTATATTATTTCATTTTATAAGGGTTCCCTTTTTAATGAGAAATAAAATGAGAAATTACATTACTTTATTAGTAAGGCAGATGCAGAACACATCAAAGTTGAATTGAATTCAAGTTGTCAACTCTTGAATAGCATTGTACGGTCATGAAGAAAACACCGACTTTATTTGTAAATTATAAGGTGTATCTCATTGACTTCCTTATATTAAAACAATCTTTAGTAACTATCAGCTACAAAACTTCAATATTACTCACTTTCATTATTTCCTGAAATATACCTCCTGAACAATAAAACTGGTGATGCTGAAAATTAATCTTGACTGGTATCTAATGGCTGTTATTTTCTTAAATATCAAGGAATATAGTTTACTGAAATAATACCATCCAGAAACCATTATTTTTAAAGACTTAAATTTGCCTTCATCTTTAAATTAACAGAACTTTGAACAGCAGAAGCCAATCAATATGAAAACCTTGGTTTTGAAGAAATTATTATTGAAGATTTCAAGAAACAAAAGTTTTCATCACCAGAACTTGTTCAGATGGTCACAGACATGTTAAAAAAATATGACAATATGCTTAAAAAATGTTCCTTCGCAAATACATTAGAAAGTTAAGACCCCAAGAAACCTTGGTATCTAAAATGACCTTGAGAAAAGGTGCATTTGCATTTGAAAAATATGATGACCAAGCAATAAAACTGCAAATTACAGATCTCAAATTTCTTTCAGGAGGAGAACATTGTTATTCCTAGATGAGATCTGTAAACAAATTTAATATTATTTATAGAAATATTAGCCTACACTTAGTCAAGTCATAAATCATAAGTATCAACCAGGGATGATTTAGTGGCCTGGATGTTATTTGTCAAATAACAATGGCTGTCAGATAAAATCATACTAAGTCTTCACACTTTATTTAACCTTAGCTAAAAAAATTTCCATAAAGTATCACAGGTATTGTTCAATTTGCTTTCAATTCTACCATTTCTTTTTCAAAAATATAGATTTTTCAATAAAAATGTAATTATGTTGACATCTTGCATGTGACAAATGTAATGAACTTTGCATATACTTAATGTAATAATAATTCTATATAGTCAATTTGTAAGCCATTATTATAAGGGATTTGTCAAAAAATGCATGAAGTCTACTTCAACCTATCATGTGTGAAATTTTACTACCATGATTGGCTGATAATAAGGGATACAGGGTTAAAATGAGCAAATGGATTTTACTGTATTGAAATACGCCTTTTTCTGCACAAGGTGTCTTAAATAGGATCATTTGGTATTCAAATTATTACATGGGCAGATGGATAAAACCATACAGTGACATATAGTTGCTAATTTCTGTTTCATTTGGTCTCTTATGGAAAGTTGTCTCATTGGCCATCATATTCCACATCTTATTTTTTTTATATTTAATGTCCAGTGGTAAATATTACATGCATGTCAGGACAAGAATATGCTATATGATAAACCCTACTTTGAAACAGATATGACACACCAAGTTAGATCATTTATGGCTATTCTACAAGGTTTATAGGAAGTCCTTCGGAAGACCTGACACTTGTTCTGACTGAGCAAATTTAAGTCTTTTTTTTTTAACTCATTATACTAGTATGCAGAGAAACAGCAAAAACTAATAATCAAGGCTTTCTTATGACCAATCTGCAATCATCATTATTTGGAACTGATAACAAGAATTACAACAGTTTTTAAATTTTGAAATCAAAGCCCTGTCATACTGTTTACTAGCCCAACTCATTGCTTTAAAAAAAAAGCAAAAAGCAAAAGTAAAATACTGTTTTAGACTGATCAGCTGTTGTTTTATAAAATGTCGAAATACCTTTCATGAGAATTCATGTAATCCAACTGAAAATATTTCAGGGTTTTAGTCACATCAACAATATCAACGTAATTATATAGCTGATCTTTTTCTTACAGTAACTTCAGTGAGGAGCTGACCTCAATAATCAGAAAAGCTATAAGACTGACCAACCTAAGCATGATGTCAAGGTCAGAAAAACCCTATCAGACTGGCATGAACATCATACTATTATTTCAAACATCAAAATAAGTTGACCTGTTAATCAACTGAGAACAAGACAAACAGTTATCAATGAACAATGAAATTGAAGTCAAGGTTTAAAATTCATTAAACCATACCCAAATTCAGACCAAAAGCAGATCTGTATATAAATGTTGACTATAGTATCAAGCCCTTCTATATCTTTAAATATTAGGCTTTAAATGATACAAATACTATATACATGATTTCTAAGGTCAAATTTGCATTGAATGTTGTGATTTTGTTATAGGCTATTAAAAAAAAATCTGGTGGGAACTTAGAATGTTCAAGTCTATCTAAATCTGTATTTTGTTCTAATGTACACTTTGTCAAGAGTCAATCATAGAATATTGACTAAGGCACTGTTTATCAGGATGCATGATGCATTATAATCTGTAAATTCATCATGCATTAAAATATTTCATGATTCTGATTTACAAAAATCTTGGGATACATTTTCTATAAAATATCTTTCTTTAGCTGCAACATTTTAAAAACAACAAAGTGAAACAGCTTGAAATATGTAACATTGATTGGACAATTAATAGCAATATATTTAAATTGAATGGAAAAGAAGCAATTTATCAAAGGGAATATTTATATCATTTCACAGTATAAAGCTGAATTTCATTTACTTCAATAAAGATAAATTATTTCTTTCAGTTTTATATAAAAGTATGAAATCTTTAGCTCATAGCAAAAACTGAGTTGAGAATAAAGGGGCCTCATTCATCTTTACTAGATTAAAGTATAATTCAATTTATAAAACTGCATAAAATTCTTATTCGATTAACTTTGGGTAAAAAAACTAGATTTTTACCTTTCAAACAATGAGAAATGATCATCAATCATAACAAATTGCTAAATAATACGAAAAAGGAAAAAGAAAATATGTCCATTATTTTACAAAGAAACATCTTGTTGTAACATCTGTTTAATGATGAAGTTATCTCCCCTGTGAAGCCAATTTTTGTTCCAAAGCTTCTGAAGCATACATAGTGACATTAATGTAGTATGAGAGTCACACATGCCAAATTGTACACAATGTGCAGATGCTTCACAACATCCTAAACATGTAACATGTTACTGGGTGTTACAATAAATGTCACTGCATGACATCAATCTAACGTTTTTTGTTGTATAACATTTGATTGACAATACTGACAATAGTCAAGAACTCTTTCTTTAAAATTACTTGTTTTAAAAAGAGTTATTCAACTTTAAAGCAAAACTATGCTCTGTACAGTCTTTTGTGTAAAAAATCATAAAATGCTGAACTCCAAGGAAAATTCAAAACAGATAATCCCATATCAAATGGCAAAACCAAAAGCTCAAACAAATGAACAACAACTGTCAGACTCCCAACCTGGCATAGACACCCTCCAATGTAGAAAATGGTCGACCAAACCTGGTCTTGTAGCTAGCTAAAACTCTCACTTGTATGACAGTATGACTTGTGTTGACAATGATGTATTTTATAACAGTTTTAAGGAAACAAACACAAAATAATATTTTCGACCATTTGAATGCATGGTTTAAGCTTTGATTACATAAAATTTTCTTTGCACCAGATCTTGTGTCAAAATTGAAATATACTGTACTTTAGCCAGCGTAGAAAATCATCATAGACATACAATTTCCACATTTTTGTACATTGACATAGAAGTACAAAATAACCTTCTTTTTTCTTCAATAGAAACAATATATTTAGTGAAGTGCAATATTGCAATAGAATGCATCTCTTGTTATAACATAAGATAATTTGAATGCACTTTAAATCACCCATTTATCACACCTGCCGTTCAAAGTACTGTAATTATAAGGTATTTCTCATGTAACTTCTTCTATTGAGTATATGGTTGGGTAATTACAGAAATAACTGTGTAGTGTAAACTGTATACCCCTTATGTGGTCAATTTAATGAAGATCTTAATATGGAATTTTATACAGGAATTTATACCTACATCAGAAAGATACTGTTTATGTAATAATTATGTTGTCAAAAAGATTTGTAAACCAGACAAAAAACTTTAATTTGAAAAAAACAACTGAGAAAAGTAGCTGTATATGTGACCTATAGATGTTAACGTCCTTTTTCCTTTGGCCTGTAATTGTGAAGAGTTGTCTTATTCGTAATCATACCACATCTCCTTTTTTTTCATATGTGAACTAGACTAAAAACACATTTTAGGCTACAGTGTCCATAAATTCTTTTTCAAAAGAATTTTAAAGTTTAATTATTTTTTCTCATGCTATTTTTGTTTTAAAAACGACTGACGGTTTATACTTGCATAACTTATGACATGTATATTTATGTTCAATTGCAAGTACAGTAATTTAAAAATATTTCACTGATAAAGTGTTTCTAAAGTGGGATATATGTTGTTGAAGAAAATTTAAATCACTCATCACTCGACAAACCTGTATTGCAATTCATAGTAAGATACTTTATCAAAATAAACTTCTATAAACAAAAGGTTTTGGAGATAGTGACCTTGACCTTTGAGCTAAAAATCAAAAGGCTTTTTTTCCTTTCATTTATGTTCTATCTGTATAAGTTTCATTCCAAGAAAACAATCAAAAGTCAGGTTACCACATACAATACTTTTGACCTTTTTATTTTTTAGTTACTGTGACCTTGACCTTTGACCCATTATTCTCTATACATCTTCTATCTGTATAAGTTTCATTCCAACAAAGCAACAGAAACTCACAATATCACTCAGAAACCTTTTTCAAATGTCCAGATATTCCATAATTTATAATTCTGGTCATTTTGTGACTGAATAACCCATTTTTTTTTTAATTACATAGATTCAACATTTTAAAAAAACAAAAAATCACAGATATTTTGAAATACAATTGATTTTATGGCCATTTAGCCCAAATTTATACCTTCCTATTTATGCTCTCATCATAAAGGTTGGAGTTTTGTTGAATCAAAATTCAGATTTGATTTCTGTTGATGATACAATAACCAAACAATAGTATTTGTGATTCTTTCCTAAATATCAATAATTACTGTAAATTTACAAAGAAAGAATCATCAGCATGAATGGACAACTGACCAGAAGTCTGGTTTCTACCCTTTAATTATCTCCCCCTGAAATAAACACATTCCCACAAGGGAATCGTCAAAAAGTCTTACAAAGACATTCTGGTCAAATTTCATTACAATCCGTTGAGCAGTCATGCAGCAATGTCAAAATGTTAACCCTGGTCACTTTGATTTACTGATTAAATTCTTCTCCAATAACAATCAATGATCAAATTTGACTGTATAGAACATTAATAGAAGGAAAATGATGTTTTACAATCGATAAATTTGACTAAATAAATATTAATTCTCTTTCCATCCCTTCCCAGACAATACATATGTAAACATAGATGAGAGCTAATATTTCTTCATTAGTTTACATTGTGTCAAAATGTCAAAACCAAATATTATTAATTCACAAATATATTTTTGTTATCCTTAAATATAATTAAGTAAGCTTTTTCATGTAAAACTGCATAGAGCACCTGTTGTTAATTAAGGGTACTTGAAATGGGAAGATTCTATGGCTTGTATTAATTATGGGACAAGATAAAATGATGTAGTTTGTCAGAAATATAAACTGGATATAGCATTAGTAACAGCAGCTTAATTTCACTGATTGCCTCCGACTCTACAGGCCCACAACAGTCTAAGAGAATATCATCCAGAAATTGCTTCTGACTTAAAAAGCTTACAATAGTCAATTGATTAGAGAATATGTATCAGACATTCCAATAACTACTACAATATCCTAGAATAAAGTATCAAATAGTATTTTTAAGACTCTACAAGCCTATAACAGTAAACCAATTAGACAATATATTCCAGATATTGCTTCAGACTATACACGCTTCACAACAGTCAACTGTTCAGAGCATATCATCAAGAAATTCCAATATCTACTGCAATATCCTAGAATAAAGCATCAAATAATATTTCTAAGACTCTTCAAGCTAATAACCAGTCAACCGGTTACAAAATATCATCCAGATATTGCTTCAGACTTTACAAGCTTACAATAGTATACCGATTTTCCCGAACACACATGTGAAATTGTCGATTACATGGATGTTGCATGTTATTCATAATTTGTGCATAACCATTTGAAGATCTTTGAATTTTTAGTATTCCAGTCTACCAACAACATTTATGATTAATACTCTGAGGGCTACATTTTGAAATTAAGGAATTATACAATAATGTACCAAAATATTGGATAGTACTTAACAGAACATGGACTTGTTAGGGTTATGGTATAGCTATAATTTACAATAACCATAAGGATGTTATAAAAGGTACTTTAAGAGTCGAAATATTACAACTCTAATTGTTAGAGTTCCTGAAGTGCAGGGGACAAAACTCAGGTACAATCAAAACAATTTTAAATAATTCAAACAAAAACTTAAGGCCGCTGTCACTATCAAAGTTTTTCTTTGACCTAGGAAACTTGGTCACAGTTTTTGAAGGATATTTAATTGTGACAACTGGAAAAAATAGCTTTGATCTAAAACTTTCAAAGACTTTGATAGAATAGAATCAAATCCTATTTTTCTTTAAACTTGGATGGACTGGAAGTAGCATAGATTGAGAATGAAGCATTTTTTGTTTACAAAACAAAACCACATAGTATAATTGGTGGGAAAAGTATGCATGATACCAAAGGTTGTGAAAATCAAATACATAAAACATTTACAAGGAGCTAAACCAATTACACTGTCAACTGAAATACTGGCTGCACAATTTCAGCCAAGATGAAAACTACAAGCAGCATCATGGATATGATACCAGTACAACAAATACAACTGAAAGGCTGGGAAAACAATGTAAGGATTTCAAATCTGATTTGAGTACTCTCTAGACTAGTTCTTATCCCTTAATAGTTTAAATAAATTCAATTGTCTTTTTTCTTCTTTTATCTTATAAATTAATATACTCCCATAATATAAGTACTTAGACACCTTAAATAATAAACAGAAAGTGCTAATTCATCTTTGTCAGTTTAAAGTTCAAGTTTACTCAAACTAATTCTGTTTGAAATGGATAAAAATAAAAGAAATTTCTTTGATGAAGAATGAGGCAACAGATTTTAATTCGTCATTCCTACTAAGCCCTTCTTTTCATTTTAATTAATAGTTCTAAAAAATATAATTAATTCATTATAATCAAATCTCAAATT
The DNA here is from genome assembly GCF_036588685.1 of Mytilus trossulus. Classification (NCBI taxonomy): domain Eukaryota; kingdom Metazoa; phylum Mollusca; class Bivalvia; order Mytilida; family Mytilidae; genus Mytilus; species Mytilus trossulus. Next base: position 13,450,830 of record NC_086373.1, read on the forward strand.
TAACGTAATCAGATATGATAGATTTCAATAGTACCATTCAAAGCGAAATTGATTACTTCTGAATCTAACCACTTTTTTTAAATACACAATTTAATGAAAATAATTGCCCCTCACCTTATGGCTAGTTTGTGTATTGTTAAGACATCAAAGTAAGTTTCTCCTTTTGACAAAATATCCACTATATCAATAAATCTTTAACGTGAATCTGTGTATTCAATTATTTCTTTTTAAAACCAATTTGAAGATCATTCATTTCAATTTCATTCGTATAAATCCCAAATCTTGTGTCTGGTGATATGTTGATACTAGTTCTAATACGATGGGAAAAATACTGTTGAAGCTGTGTCCATAAAAAATGCTAATAACAGGGTAGACTGAGAGCATGACAAATAACATACTAAATTTTGTACCTGGACGTACCTGTAAAGTAAGCTCATCATTTACCTAAGTGTCACTTTCATGATTACATAGGCAATGTTTATAGCACCAAAATTAGACCATAATTTTCTATTTACATCTGTGCAGGTGCACTTCACAAAAAACTAATTTAAAACCCAACAAATTTACATGGTCCAGCTTAAAAGTAATTGTAAAAAAAAGAGAGATATTAATTTAGATGAGAGTGTCAGATACATGTAGTGGTGAAATGTATCATTGGGATACTTAATTAGAAAAAATACAAAGTTTTATTGTGTGTCATCAAATTGGTATCAGATTTGAACAGGACATTATATTTTAAATGAACTGATTTTTTTTCCAAAATCACTATTGGCATCTTAATCAAGAACACGACACGGGTAAATGTTTTTTTGTACTGTAAATAAATAAAATGTCATGCATTCACAACACCTTCAATAGTTTTTTAGTGTTAAACATTTTCAGCCCTCTAGTTTCAGTTGGCAATATCATTATGGCCAAATTGTATATAGGTGGAGGAAGCACTGACAGGAGGGCACAGAGAGAACCTTCGCAGGAAAACTGGCAATCCAAGCCATTTCATAAGGATCAGAGTTTAAATCATCTGCCACAGGCACAGTCTGAACTTTCAGTTTTATGACAATAGTGTACAGAGGTGGACCCCGTACGATTTTGTTTGGGGATTTCTAGGATCCTTTTCTTTCAATCTCTCTAATATCAGAATTATGAAAAATTTCTATAGTTGTTTTACTTTTCTTAAAAAATCGAACAAGAAAACAAATTTTGCTTTCCTATGAAATATATCACTTAAGATGAAGTTAAGTCGTAGACAATACTGAATATTTGACATAAAATGCAATTATAAAAAATACAAAATGTAAAGCTTTTGAAAAAAAATCAACCCAAATTAATCATATCATTTTTAACCTACTTGCTTAAAAACACCCACTAAAGTCAAAATCAAATTAAGAAATAATTGATCAAGTGTTTACCTTATATATGAATAACTTCCAATCCAAGTACTCAAGAGTTATATTGTGGATTTAATCCACTAGATGAGATATACTATAAGATACTCTTTAAGTATCTACATATCCATATAACAATATAAAAATACTACACCTAAGTGCGAAAATGATAAAAGGTCGTGTACGTTTTAATGTAAAACCTTTCACCTCTAAAGTCACTTGTCACAGAAGTATATAATTGTTTATTCTGGTTTAATAGACTGTAGCCGATGAATTAGCTTTGATGTGCTTCTATAGACCAATAGTTCTAAACTAAAAAACATCTATCATTACCATGCATTTAAGTCATAGGTTTTACTTAATTGTAAAATACAAATAAAGTTTTTTCTACTTCAGTTACAGAAATTGGATAAAAAGAAATTTGATAACCAACAATTTTCTGAGTGAAATCATTGCTTTTAACTACAATTTTGTCATTGACTAGGAATAGAAATGAAGGTAAATGCAATAATTTACATAATTATGTACGAAGAAAAAGCTTCATTTTTTTTGTTTGAGCTAAATATCTGTGGTTGTTTTGATCAGATAGTATGAAAATAAATGTGATTTTTTAAAAATACCACATCCCTTGTTTAAATATAAGTAGCAAAAGCGTCCCAATTAAAAAAAAGTCAGATACAAATTTCCCATTAATAGTTATTTATGGAATTTCTAACCTGTTTTTGGGGTTATTTACAATATACATGTAATTTTTTGTCCGTATCATTTTTAGAGCTAACTTTGGTAGTGAATGTAACAGAAATACAGTTTTCTTGATGTTTAATATCAGCATTTAGCTCTTTCTAGATAATTTTGCGGCAATATAATTTCATAACTCTCTTAAGTTATAATTATTTATAAAAGATGATTAAACAAAGGCAACTAAGATAATGGTTGTTAGAGACAAAAAATATCTTGCTCCAAAATTAACCAATTTATTTACACAGTCAAGGAGAGAAACAATGACTTTGAACTTTAAATAAAAGTACATTTTTTCTTTTGTACTTTTCAGACAAATGATCTAGAGGTCGAGAAGATTAGTGAACACCAGGGGTTACATAGATCCAGTCATTTATAAAAGAGGGGGATCCTAACTTAGGATAAAAAGTGGGGTCCAACTATATGTCCCTATTCAAATACATTGATTGTCAGAAAAAAGGGGGGTTCCAACCACCAGAATCCTCCCCCTGGATACACCACTGAACACCACCACTTTAGTTGCTGTAATAAGTCGGGTTATTTGGTCCATGTATTGTTTGATAGTGATCCCTGTTTTCTTGGAGGAGTCAGATTGTCAGTGAGATCTGTTGTACCTTGACTTTCATTTAACATTCATGGTTGTATTTTCCAATATTGTTAAAAAAAATTGTTATATCCCATATGTATTTTGAATCTACCAGTTTAAGAAATATGAAGAATAAACTTTTGAAACAATTTGGACATAAGGTAGATTCATGGTATACCACCATCTTGAATTGTACAAACTCAGTACACAATTGGTCTAGTTATTAACCAAAATCTGCAAATTTGGAGACAGATTTGCAATTTTTTGGCTAAATTGTATATAAAGAAAACTTGAAAATTTATTGTAATAATCAAAATTTTAAACAAATATCAAATGTTGGGTTTTTAGAATAATTTTTTCAAATAAGCCATTTTTGGGGAGATAACTCTTTTAGTAACAAATATATACTGGACTGTGTGGGTAACTTTTGATTTTTACTTCACTTGGAGCAAGAAAACAAGTTCTGTGACACCATTTTTTCTTTCTATTTTCTTGAAACCTATACAACCTATCTTCTTACGATTTATTTCAAAATTCTATCTCATAGATATTTGTTTATGCACACAAATGTGTTTTTTCATGAATAATCTAACCAAATTTAGGCAATTTTCAACGACTCATAGCTTGGAAAATAGCATGGTGACCCATACTTTTTATTATATTGTTGAAAAAAGCATAGAAAAATCTTCCTTTTGGCAAAGTTTAAGAAAATTCTATTTCAAAAAGTATATACTTATAATCTACCTTAAAAAACGGAATTTTAAAAGCTAAATAGTCTTTCTATAATAGTCCGTAAATTCTCTGGCTAATGTTTTAAACTACTTTTCACTCATTTAGAAAAAAATACTGACAATAAGTTTTATTTAGATTACCGGTACACTTATAATATAGTTTTTAAAATCAAAGATTTTTCAATTAGATGTAAAAATTCTTGCTAAATATAATTTTGCATAATTGAATGTTAATTGGCATTTGAACACCACCTAAGAACATAAAAGCTACATCTACATAGAAAACATATGACTGAATGACAACCCAATAAAACTAGGAGTGGTTTCCTATCACTTAAGTTAAACTTTTCTAAATTTCTTATTCCAATGCTTATAAATTACTGTATGAGTTTCTTTAATACAACTTCAAATTCTGGCATAAAAACTTTAAACAAATATAAAAAAGAAGATGTGGTATAATTGCCAAATGAGACAACTATCCACAAAAGACCAAAATGACACAAACATTACCAACTATAGGTCACCGTACAGCCTTCAACAATGAGCAAAGCCCATACCGCATAGTCAGCTATAAAAGGCCCCAATAAGACAATGTAAAACAATTCAAACGAGAAAACGGCCTTATTTATGCAAAAAAATGAATGAAAAACAAATATGTAACACATCAACAAACGACAACCACTAAATTACAGGCTCCTGACTTGGGACAGGCACATTCATAAATAATGTGGCAGGGTTAAAAGACTTTCAGTGACTTGTTGTTTCAGACAATATACGAAGCACTGGCAAAACTTCACCTCATTTTAGCAGCATTAAAATAAAATCCTTCATCCTCCATCCTTATTAAAACTTTTTGAGACCACAATGATAGTGTACATTATTAAAATTTGATTATGCACAATATATTTGTTGTCCTCAAGCAACCAAAATTCAATCAAAATAAATTGCAGGTATGGTGTTGTTTATCAAGGGCAGTCAGCAATTTTATAAAATACATGTCTAATGTTTATCATCAAAGAAGTTGATAATTTGGTGTTGTTTACAAAAGAACATCAGCAATTTTATAAAATATATGTTCTAATATTCATCATCAGCTAAGTTCACACCCCCAATAATGGAATAATTTTTTTAAAAATGAATCAAATCAAATATATCACAAAATACATGCATAACTATTAAAGCTAAAGAAAAAGCCATGTGTATAGCGCTATTAGTCAGATATTGATAGTTTGACAAAAAAAAGTTATGTTTGTATCTTATACCATATATACCTTTCAATAGTAACATCCATTCTAAAACACCTGTAATTTTCTCTGTCCCTATCCTATAATTATTTGCTATCTTCTTGTCACTTAAAATATATCAAACTGTTTAATCAAAACTCATGCATACAAAATATGTTTTACGTAAGTCAATAAAATTTCACGAGGGTAACAATTTAAATAAAATATTCATGGCAACCTTTATGGGCTATTACAGACTCAAAAGTCTCTTTAACTGCATATAAAATATCATTATTCATGAAACAATTTCATAAAACATTACAAACTTACACTTCATTTAATTCTTTTTCACACAAATGATTCTATTCCTTTTGAAATAAAGATAAGACGGATGTTGTAGGATAACAGCTGTTTCAATTTCCAGCATCCAAAAATGATGAACAACTTTGATCAAAGTATGAAGGCAATTTTGCCATGTATGATATTCACACAAACATGCTTAAAATTTTGAAAAAAAATCGGTTAACATAAATTTCAATAGAATTAGATTTCTTTTTTAGACTAGTGTATTTTGCAGAAGGAAAGGTCAAGAGAATTCCTAAAAATGTTCATAATTTTCCCCTGATACTCCAAGGAAGCTCTACTTTAAAGTACCAAGTACTGGTATGCCTTTGTGGAACATTTGCCTGTGATGTACTAATAACTATTAGGTAACCACAGTTTTGCAAAAAAGACATGTTCCTAAGTAACATGGCTTTTTGCAAAACTGCCTTAAAAGACAATTACATTACAGACAAATCTCAAATTTTATAAAACAATTGTTGATTTAAAAGTAAGAATGTACTAATTGATAGTTATGACTGATTATGTAGATCATATCAACTTTTTGTAAGACCCCCAAGAAACGAAGATATTTTGATGTTGCCTTACAATTTAGAGCCAAATTTCTTGCATCACTTTGAATTTCCCTTCAAACTGACTGACACCCATTGAGAATGTATCATTAGCTTGAGGCTGACTACAGTGATAATAGATATCTGTCATTCAGATCTTCAACCTTATTTTAATTGGAAAATGATGACAATTTTATTTCTAAACAATAATATGGCTACTGTTTGTCCTTTAGCATAACGTTAATGTAAAAGCATCGTATAAAAGCAATTACATGTACATGCATTAGTAACTTAATCTATCTAAATGTGAAAATTCAAATGTATGTACAAGAGGCTGTCAGAATGACAGCAAACCAGATTTATAAACATTTATTTGTGTCCTGGTATTTTTCAATATCACAAGAACCATAACTGCTGAACAATGAAAGTGAAAATCTCAATATCAAATTTGACATCAATTTTGTAATCAGTAACAACATAATAAAAGTTGAAAAGCTTTGGTCGAATGGTCTTTGAGTACGAGTAAATGCAACAACATGACTGGAAACACAATTTTTCATTCTTTCTGTTTCAAAAACCCTAACTCCTGAACAGAAAAAGTGAATAACCGCCATTATTAAACTTCACCTCAACTTTGTCATCAGTAACAAAAATACCTGACATGTTTGTCACAAAAACCTGATGTACATCCCAAAACCAATAATCCACATTTTTGTCACAAAAATCCGGTTAAAAATCTAAAAGACTATGGGATTCCTAAAATCGACAAAATAGAGGTGGATTTAGGGATTTTTTCAGCCCCCCCCCCCCTTTGTTTGTGGAAAAAAATTGGTTGATTATATAGGGAATCATTGAAGCATGACTGTAGTGGGACCCCTCGTAGGCAGACAGTGGGCCCCCTTATGAAAATTTCTAAATCTGCTACTGCAAAAGCTGAAAAAATAAGCAGCATTTGAAGAAACTGCAACAGGTCTAATTCATGCTTCATGCCCAAGTGTCCTATAGTTGCAAGTCCACCATGTGAAACAACCAGAATTACCACTTAGCACTTTCTGAATTCATAATTAAACCTTTTAAGCCAATTTGGGTCAGGTGAGTTAAAAACAAGTCATAGCATACCATTCAAATTAATCAAGCTGAACAATTAGGCCACTGGTGAGCTAAAAACAACAGACACAACAAACTAAACTCCAGAAATGAGAAACCCCATGACAATTTTCATTTTCAGTTCTATGACACAGTTCTCAATTATAAATCAGCAGCCAGGTTATAAGAGTATTATGGAAAAATAATTCTGTTCACCACAACATCATAAATAAGACGTTTTTAATACAAACTCTAGCAGATTAAACACCCAAACTAACAGCAACCTAAGCCTTTTTGTTTATATAAAATTTTCATCAATCTTCAAAACCTTGCATAGTACAACATTTTATTAACTATTACTTGATATTTTAATTAAATCAACAACAAACAATGTACAAACGTGTATATCTATAAGATAAGCTGATATCAGATACATACTTTAAATATCAGGCTTTATACTGATATATGGTTACTTATATTAACAAGAACAGCAAAAGCAAGACTAGTGTAGAATGTCTAACCAATTATCATTTACCCTAAGACATGTGAAAAATGCTATAACATATGCTAAACAGACTCAAAAGCATTCATAAAGGCTCACTCATTTTGACAGAGCTATTTCACAATAAGAATTGACTGTTCAAAGAAAAGAAAATCTATTACTATTATCATTATTACAAGTAACATGAAGCTTGACTGCTAAATTCCACTGAATTTTTTTTTAAATTTTCCATGCATATGTTTTTCTAAATTAATTATTTTTCTCTTTAAAGTAACAGTTCTGGCTGCAACTGCAATTTTTATTGAGCATCAAAGCGTAAGTTAATTATATTTATGAAAAGTGATGTTTCTATTACAAAATTATACCCCATAGGGGTAAACAAAATTTTAAACAGACTAAGTTTATATGATAGCACATCTCAGATCTTTCAAATAAAATTCATGAATGGGCTATGAAACAAATATTTTTTCGTCCACCTGCTCCGCACTTCCTACATCCTATGCAAACTTCAAAGATTGGTTAATGTTACGCAGATATCCCAAGAGTGAAACAAAGTCAAACGTTAACATTTCTAAGCCTATTTTCTCACCAAAACTATTGCACTAAAGAACAATACTGTAGATTACTATACAGCATTCAATAACAAGTATAACAGAAAGTGGAAAAGAAGCCATCATGAACTGCCTGGGCATAACAAAGTGTTTTTACAATTTAAAAGAGAACACCAGTAGCCTCATAATGGTTCAAATATGCTAAAAACATTAAAAGTTAAAAAAAAAGTAATACGGCAGAAAGCAACCAACAATCACCTCTGAATTATCCTGTCTTGGGACAAGCACATAAAGGTGGCAGGGTTAAACATGGCTGTGAAAGCTTGGTTGGATGCAGTTTGACTCATGAGATCAGCATGCAGAATATTAACCATTAATAAATAAATAGAGAATGTGTCCATGGGACATCGATGATGATCCCACATATAAGTTATAAAGAAACATAACTGAAGAACCGTAAAAGTGATGCTACCCAAATTTGGACTTGATCTGAGTTTTGTGGTAATAAGTATTTTGTATAAGTTTCATAACGTTGGTTGAGACAAACTAAAGTTTGAAACTCAGAAACAAACAGGCCTACATACAGAAAGACAAGGGTAAAACTTAATGCTTCCTCAGCTATGACATCAAAATAAGTAACAGAAAGTATCAATCTGAAAGTATTCACAGTTACTGAAAGCTTATTTGAAGCCAATTTCAGCTAATAAATACCATGTTTTCCAAGACTAGAATATATGAACCTACATATCAATAAAGAAAGTCAAATCTTCTGAAATAACAATGTTTTAACATAGATTTATATGTTGTTTGCCCTTTCCTTACCTTCTTGTGATAAAACCTGATGTAGATGTTTTAATTCTGAAGTATATAGTGTTATAAGGCTGCTACACTTAATGGCAGTCATATACTGTATTGTTTCTCTGTCTATTTGACCAGTTTTCAAAAAGTCTGTACATGTCACATGGTCTTTGTTTCAATCTTTTACTTATCATAGATATAGGAAGATGATATTACAATTCTAATTAAACTTTAGATTCAAAGATCACAGATTAATTTCCATTGGTTAACAGGATTGGAAATAAAAAGTGTTTACATTGCCAAAAAAGATGTTGTAGTAACATTATGTTTTTATAAAAAATACATTTTAGACTGGTAAAATTAGTTGGTGGGACCCAGCATTCCATGTTCCCACTGCCTGAATGTGCTTGAATCGATATAAGAAGATGAGTGCCAATGAGACAATCTCTATCCAAGTCACAATTAGTAAAAGAAAAACCATTATAGGTCGAAGTATGGTCTTCAAAACAGAGCCTTGGCTTACACCCATCTTTTGGACCAAATTAGGACACTACTGCATACCCCTTTATTCAAAACTTTAAAATGCACATGGTAGAATAAACACATTATCAAGACACCTGTCTTTGTAGGGTTTTAAAAACAAAATAATATGTAATTTTGCAGAATTGTTAAAAATATGGTTTGCTCTACTCCCCATTACCTAAATCCTGCATATATTGACCTTAACATGTAATTTGGCTTTTTGGTGTGGTTTGGTTGTTTCTCATCAATGTACATATACCTGCATCTATGTTTTATGTATATCAGAGTTGGAATAGCAGCATGATATTTTTCAAAGAAGTACCTAATCTTAAACGTTAATTGGTGTGATGTCAAATAAAATTTGATCTTCAATAAACCCAACCAGTAAGGCTCTCTCTCTCTGAGTCTCATCATACATCTACTTTAGATTATATCAATGAATATAACAAGGAAATCCCATACATACCTTAAATGATATGTAAGTTCCTTTGCACCATCAATTAGAATTTTCCCCTATAAAAGTTCAATTAAAAAAAAATATAGTTTCATCAATTCTCACAGTAAATTAACAAGCTTCCTTTTTTAAATTGAAAGTTAATCAAATATTCTCTCGTGAAAGTTTTTCCTATTATTTTACAGCTGAAACTTTTATCATGCTTCTAAATTACAATTTGCACATTTGAACCTGGTATTAAAAATCATCTGCATGTTTCTAATATGCTCCTCTTAAATGTTCAAAGAGATTTTATAGTGTTTTAATTGTAGAGGAATGATTTAGACTCATTACCTGAATTACGACAACATGTGCTATGTCCTTATGACAGAAACCATTTATACTGTGCATGTGTACACAAAGTTCAAAAAGAAACACACTCATAACAACGTGTATAGTCAAGTATGTCCTTTGCGACAAATGCATGTTGTATGTATGAACTTAAAGACCAAATGTGTAGAGTACATCCAACTTATAAACCGACATAAAAAAAAAAATAGATGGCCAATCGATCTTAAAGCAGTTCATCTACTGTGGATTCATTATTTGTTGGATACCAATTTTCATGAATTTTGTGGGTACAGGTGAACCACAAATTTAAATGTTCAATGAATAACAAATTATATTTCGGACTGCATGCAGACTTCAGCAAAACCACGAAATTAAATATCCACAAAACATGCTAGTTTTTCATAATCCACGAAAATTGGAACCCTTGACAATAAATGAAACCACAGTAGTGCTAGGCTGTCATCACTAGTAGTGGTGTGAGATGGAACTACATAGTGGCCGGTGTGTTCAATTTCATTACAAGGACTGTCAGCTTTCCTGTCAAAGGACAAATGGTACTTTCAAGGCACTGGCTCCACCCCAACATCTTACCCCCACGATACAGTTAGTTAGGGTAACTAAAAGTGGCGTAAAATTACCAACAACCATTTCAAATAAAATCATTTTTTTCTCTGTCTAAATATCAATCTGGCCTTAAAAGTTTACCATATCAAGATAATGTTGAAAAAGTAATCTGTTTAAACAATCAGGGTAGACATTACCTTCAACAACACTGCAGGAATCCATTGATTACAGAAATTTTAGCAGAAGAAAGAAACAGGTATGATAACAGCCATTATTTGGATCCAGAAATTTGTAACAAAAGTTATACTCATAGATCCATTCAAAACTGGTAAATTTAGTCATGTAAAAATGATATAAACTGGACATTTTTGTGAGGAAAAACTATAATGTCATAATCGGGTTAAAAGTAATATATTTTATAACAATTGGCATTATGGATACAAATTTTTTGAAAAATATAATTTGAGCCAATTTAAAAAAATTAGATAGAAATGTTTAACGCCAAGTGTTAAATATTACATGCGTACCAGGATGATTGAATTTGTTGTTTTTAAAGCCATTTTCAGTTCTTTTGGTTTTTTTTATGGATGTCAGTTTTTATTGGTGGAGGAAGCTGGAGTCCCTTGGGAGAGAACCATGAACTTCATTTGGAAAACTGGCATTCATGGTCAACTAAGATTGAAGACTAGTGTACCTGCTACATGTAGGAGTAAAACTCACAACCTCAGTGCTGACAGGCTCGTGAAACAGTGTTTCCTTATGTGCAATATTGTGGGTTAAAACTAGGTTGATAAATGCTGTATGCTTATTGGAAAGGCAGCTACCACCAATTTTCAAGTCTTTGGATTAACCTAGACAGGGTAACTCTAACATTGAACACCTCCCTTACACCTGTTTATAGTTTATCTCTGTCTATAATATTATTCAAGATAATAACCAAAAGCTGCAAAATCTTTTTAAAATTATCAATTCAGGGGCAACAACCCCACAAGTTGCCCAATTGGTCTGAAAATTTCTGAGCAGATAGATCTTGACCTAATGAAAATTTTATTCCTAGCAAAATTGCTTTTTTTAAAATGCTTTTGTTTCAGAGATATGAACCAAAAACTGCATTTTACCCTATGTACTATTTTTAGCCATGTCCGCCATCTTGGTTCATGTGAGGGGTCATCAGACACATTTTTTAAACTAGATACCCTAATGATCATTGTGGACAAGATTTGTTAAATTTGTTCTAGTGGTTTCAAGGGAGAAATTTTTTGCAAAATATTGTTAAAAATTGACTATAAAGGGCAATCACTCCTTTAGGGGTCAACTGATAATTTTGGTCATGTTGACTTATTTGCAGATTTTGCTGTTTACAGTTTATCTCTATCTATAATAATATTCAAGATAAAAACCAAAAACAGCAAAATTTCCTTAAAATTACCAATTTAGGGGCAGCAACCCAACAATAGGTTATCCGATCCATCTGAAAATTTCAGGGCAGATAGATCTTGACCTGATAAACAATTTTACCCCTTAAGATTTGCTCTAAATGCTTTGGTTTCAGAGATGTAAGCCAAAATCTTCATTTCACCCCTATGTTCTATTTTTAGCCATGGCGGCCATCTTGGTTGATTGGCTGGGTGATCGGACACATTTTTAAACTAGATACCCCAATTCTATTTGTGGCAAACTTTGGTTTAATTTGGCCCAGTAGTTTCGGAGGAGAAGATTTTTGTAAAAGTTAACGACGATGGACGTTTGACAACAATGGATGATGACGGACAACAAGTGATAAGAAAAGCTCACTTGGCCCTTTGGGATAGGTGAGCTAAAAAAGCATTCTTTCCCAGATCTTGAACTAATCATTAAATCATGAGTCCCAATAAAGGTAAATCCTAAATTCCTGAGAAAATAAAGGTAAATTCCAAATTTCTGAGAAAATAAAGGCAAATCCCAAATTCCATCAAAAAGGTCCTTTTGGTGGATTTGGCTTATAAACAAATATAAATGTCATTCAAAATGAGATTATTTCAACAGAAAGAAGATTGAAGCCAAAAAGAAAATATGTAAGATTGGCTATCAACTTCAAGTTCTATATTTCAGAATAAAATAATGAACTGTTTCCAATAAATAACTTAATGTTAAAGTCACAACATAAATATGTCTTTGACGTAAGATGCAGGCTTTTTTGCCATATTGATCAACAATTATGCAGAAAAGTGTCATGTGTTTTTGCAGAGTTAAAGTGATATCTAGATAGTCTTCCATTAGTTTTATAAGAAAAACTGAGAAAGTACTTACATAAATTATTATTGGACAAAAAGCTCTGATAAGCTGTTAAGACTATTTCTACAGAAACTATGTACTAAATTATGAATAGGGAAGACTGTTTTAGTATGAAAAGTTATTAACACACCTGACAGGGAGGAAAAGTAATGTGTTCTGGTGGCAAGTCTATTTCCTCCTCAAAAGGCTAATATCAGCAGGGTTGACCGGGGCAATAATATATCAACGGTAATGTGATAGTATACAATTAATTTCCTTTATTGTACATACAGTTTTAATGTCTACGGCTATAATAGCACTTAGGACAAAATATTATTTGTGAGTTTTTTTATAGTTAGATGGACATCGTTCTCAGTTAATCCAATCTGATACTCATACGTTATACTCATATTTCCAATTTATCATAATCATATAAAAATAGGTGGGAAAAGTACCAATAAATCTAATTTTGACATATATGTCGATTTCACACTCATAACATTTAGAACTAGTTTGGAAAGAACCAATCCCTTTTAAGAATTTCATTTCATCAGGATCACTCAAACCAACAAAAACCAAAAAAATGAAAACCAAGAATATATAATTAAGTTCTTGAATATGTTAGGAGTGATATGAGCAAAAGGTACCTTAAAATAACAGAAAATCATGATGGTCATTAAAGTTTAATATCTTGAATACAAATAAACTAATTATAATTAAAAAACAAATGTGTAATTTATTTTTTAGCTTTAATTACAGAGTGACTTCCCCTTAGCTTAATGAAGATACTGATAGACATCAGAGGAGGTAAATAATACTATGGATGATGAGTACTCAAAATAAACAACAACTGTTTGTCTGCTTCATCCATTACCATAATGAGTTCTTAATACCAAAACATAATTTGTAGAGAGAACACAAGTCCAATTAATATATCATCTCATATAGACAACAACAGTAACCCTGTCAAACTTACAATTGAAGGTTTTCACATCAGGAGATGTCAAAATAGAGGTCATTCCACACAAAATGTACAGGGAAATATTTATGCTATGTATGAAATCAATTAATATAAATTTACATGTAACTTCATAAAAAACATTAATAGTTTTAGTTTTACAAGTGATTTGCATTACTAATAATCTTGAATTGTGAAGTTATCATGCACTCTATCGCATGCTATACCATTGGCACCATCCTATATAATGATGCTTCCTTCAAAAATCAAGTAAAAAGATATTTCTGTGCCATCATGATATCCCCTATCTATATTTAGTAAACATGAATTTAATAAAACACACATAACATGGTACATGTTTCTCACATAAATCTATGTTTCATAATGATATTTCATAACGCCCTAAGTAGTAGCTCCGGAAAAAAGAGTGACAAAAGCCAATTCATGATTTCTGAGAAAAATGCCACAAAATTTTTGATAAAGACAGATGGAAAGATGGGGTAAATTAGAACTGTGGGTTCATTAATTTTTGGTAAAATTTTTCATGGATTGAGGAAAACTAACATTTTCATGGATATCAAACTTCATGTTTTTTTCCAAATTCAGCATACAAACCTATAGAAGAAACATTTAACATTTCACATTTCACATATTACCATGAGTCAAAGAAAATTGGTCTGCAATGACATATACCTTAACTCCTTTGGAGCAGGGATAAAAAAAGGCATCAAGTATTACATAATACCAGAAAGTACAATTGTATAGCTACTAAAGTACATTAAAAAGCCATGTTAAAGTCCAAATATTGGCTGTGTTTATACTGGTTTGATCAAAATAGGGCTGATATCATTGACATCATAGATTTTATTCTTTTCCTTGATTTTCCTATCCTGTAAGTAAATAGCTTACTTTGCTAATGTCAATTCTGTTTGTCTAGACAAAGTTAACATACAATTGAAATCACAATTAAAGTACTGCTTTGTCAAATCTGTTTTCAATCTTTTATTCCATTTCAAAATTTAACAAAAAGTAAAAGTATTCAAATTTGATAAATATGATTTTAAACCAAATTTGCACATTCTGAATAAAAACGTGATGCAAATGCATAAATGCAACAAATGCATGTTTTACATGAAAAATGCATTACCGTTCTTTACTATATTCCTGGTCCATTTACCTTCAAATCTGTCAATAAATTATATTGTCACTTTTCTCTTATTTAAATAGATCCATAAAATGAATAAAAGAAGGAGATTCACTTTTTTGCATGTTTAAGCCTTTCATCATAAACTTGATATTTGAATTTGTTGACAGATTCAAATATTTCTATATTTAATTGTTAAACATTTGTAATTAAGTTGATATATGTAGATTTAATGGTGATGATATACCATTAGTGCTTACATTAAACTATTTGTTTTGTTAATTCTTTATATTTCAAAGACAAAAAAAATATCACACTTTTAAACTAATGAAAATACCACAACTTGGCAGAACCCATAAAACTGTATATCTAAAGGATATATTTATAAAATATAAAAAAATGCAATCTAAAATTGTCACTTCAAATAATAAAAAAAACTCAAAAATTGTAATTTTAAAATGAAAACACAATTCAAAGAAGCTGTACTTTAAGCTATTGAAAACTAATAATGTCCCTGAGTAATGTTGTTGACTTTATTTTACAAGTTACAAGTTTGGAAAACCATGACAAAGAAAGAAAAACAACACACCAACTAAAAACTGTTAAATAGAAAGGCATAAGCATGTAACTCTTCACTGGTGTGCCATATTAGATATAGAAAGAAGTGGTGTGAGTGCCAATGAGACAAATCTCCATCCAAATAACAATTTATAAAAGTAAACCATTAAAGGTCAATGTACAGCCTTCAACACAGAGCCATGGCTCACACTGAACAAAAAACTTTTAAGGGCCTCAAATTACTAGTGTAAAACCATTCAAATGGGAAAACCAATGGTCTAATCTATATAAAAAAACAAGAAACAAGAAAAATGTATAAATTACTTTAACAAATGACAGTTACTGTACATCAGATTCCTAACATATTAGGCATATATAAAAGGCTATGACTTGAGACTTGTTGAGAAAATATGGAACTATACCAGAATCTACAACAGACAGAAAGAAGAGAAAGATGTGAAATTATACCAGAATCTACAACAGACAGAAAGAAGAGAAAAATGTGAAACTAAACCAGAATCTACAACAGACAGGAAGAAGATAAAAATGTGAAACTAAACCAGAATCTACAAGAGATAGGAAGAAGATAAAAATGTGAAACTAAACCATAATCAACATCAGACAGGAAGAAGAGAAAAATGTGAAACTAAACCAGAATCTACAACAGACAGGAAGAAGATAAAAATGTGAAACTAAACCAGAATCTACAAGAGATAGGAAGAAGAGAAAAATGTGAAACTATACCAGAATCTACATCAGACAGGAAGAAGAGAAAAATGTGAAACTAAACCAGAATCTACAACAGACAGGAAGAAGAGAAAAATGTGAAACTATACCAGAATCTACAACAGACAGGAAGAAGAGAAAAATGTGAAACTATACCAGAATCTACAACAGACAGGAAGAAGAGAAAAATGTGAAACTATACCAGAATCTACAAGAGACAGGAAGAAGATAAAAATGTGAAACTATACCAGAATCTACAACAGACAGGAAGAAGATAAAAATGTGAAACTATACCAGAATCTACAAGAGACAGGAAGAAGATAAAAATGTGAAACTATACCAGAATCTACAACAGACAGGAAGAAGAAAATTGAAGGAACTGAATAAAATAATGGGGCAGATCCAGAACTTTTAATAAGGGGGGGGGGGGGGGGGGGGGGAGGTCAGTGGCGGATCAAGCCATTTGAAAAAGGGGAGGTCCTAACCTAGAAAAGGGGGATCCAACAATATGTCCTCATTCAAATGCATCCCCCTGGATCCACCACTGAGAGGAGGGGCACTGACTGTCCTAAAAGGGGGGCACTCAAGTCATACTTTAGTGATTCCCTATATAATCAAATATTTTTTTCCTATAAAAGGGAGACCCAGGCCCCTTGTGGCTGTCTGGATCCACCTATGAAAAAGTTATACATATTGGCACAATCTTTCACAAAAAAAAAGTCGAAAGATTTTGATGGCAACCCCTTCTTAGAAATTGGATATTTGCCACTGGATGTTAAGCAACCAACAATCAATCAATCTTAGAAATTGGTCATTCCTGATAATATCTCTAAGTTTATATGATGGAAATCCTAGAACAGGAAAGTTGTGTTATAATACCATGGTATAATAAAAACCTGGTACTACTAAAATAAAAAAAATGTTAAAAAACCAAACTACTGTAAAATATTCATCTACTAGTCGCCATAAAAAGCTTAAAACTCACACTGTAATGAAAAGTTTTAAACACCTTCAGTTTTCTAAGAAGAACATTTTGTATTAACAAAAAGTCTTGTTGAAACTCTATTTAAAAAAAAAGCTTGTTTTTTTGTCAGTGATAAAGTATGGTTTACACTAAATATGACTGACTAGTGAGCTCTTCACACTGTAAAAACATTAAAGACTTTTTTCTACACTGTACTATCTGAAGATTTCACCTGCCTTGTTAGTTTTAACAGATTGTCAGTATAAATGATACAAGTTTACAGATGATATGAGAAAGCTGCCAACAGTTGCAATCTGTTTATTTTACTTGCTTTTAAATATTCTCAATTTTCAAAAACAAAACTCTCTTAAAACTGTTTCTTTTCAAAACATTTCAGAAGTAACAAATGATTATTAATTTTTTGTTGTAAAGAATGTATATTTAAAACACAATCTGAAGAAAGGTGATGATTTTTTGGAATACCTCAAGATTCTTTAATGCATTTAAATATGAAATGTCTTAGCCACTTTCAAAATATTTAAATTCTAAGCACATTTATTCAGTCTAAACATTTTATAAAGTTTTTTATCTAAGGGTTTATTGATCGAGAAAAAGGCTCTGTTACTGACCCTTTTAATAGGACATGCAAATATTGTCATTTTATTTTTCCCTAATACAGTGAATTTATCATTTTTGAGGGTAATAATTTTTCATAGCTTTAGCAAAGTTTGATAAACATATAGATACTTGATTTCATTGTTCTGCATAAAAGCCAGATTTAAATTGGAATTTATTTGAATACTTAAATTTGAAGTTAACCTTTACCAACTATATAAACGAATATTTGAAACCCATGATAAAAAATTAATTCGGTGAATCCCAAAATTTTTTGACCTGTTGTTCTTTCTAAAGATTTGACTGTTGTAGTTCTTGCATGAAAACAAAAAAAATGTTTGCCAAAAATTGTAGACTATAGAAGTAGTAAAATACTTTGAAATGATAAACAGATACCAAAGTACGTAATTGTTGAGACTTGAATTGTCTCATACTGTTCTAACCCTATTTCATTTCAACTTCTACAGAACATTCAAATACATGGCATGTTTCCAGCTCTTCCATTTAACTAAGCAAAGATGGGAATACTCTGAAGCATTAAAATTTACTGACAAGATCACTTAAAAGATTAAATTCTTTAGAAATCCTGTTAAATTAGTCTATATGCTATCACTTGCATAACAGGGTAACAAAGTGGTGATTTTCTCCTTTTGTAGTCAAGTCAAATAAATCAGGTTTCTTATCTTCTTTCAAGTTGATATCTCTTTCTTTATTTAGTAATAAAACTACAACGGATGTCTAAAACACTGAAAGACACTCACAGTTTAAACAAATCTTTTACGACTCTAGAGAGCTATTAGAACTGAAACGAACCCACAGATATTTTAACATATGTAAATTTTGAAAATGTTTACCCTTTGTGTATCAGTGCTTTCATTTCATTTTTTTTGGTTATACTTCACCGATTCAGTCAACATTAAATCAGCAAAATTCTTTCCAAAACTACAAACAACGAACCTTGTTTAATATGATATAATTTTGTCAACAGCTATACTAGGCTTTCTTGTGTTTTACAATACACTACACTAAAGAATCACTTCAGATTATTCTTTTAAGACAACAAAGAACCAGTATTTAATCAGCCTTTTCAATTGAAGATGTTTTTAATGTCAAACTATTTTACCCATCACAGAATATTTGATTGGCAAAATTTAATTACAAAATGGCAAAATTTAATTACAAAATTTAAAGTTTATTTTACAAACACTATAGAGAATGATTACTTAAAAGTTGATATCATAGAGAATACTTCTATGGCATTAAAATTTACCTTTTATTTTTATTACCTTTTTTTAGGGGGGGGGGGGGGGGGGGGGGGGATGGTGAACGACTACTCGTTGCTCCCCTGCTTGTTTCCATACTTAAACAGTACAATCAATATTTAGTTTGTGACTATAAACTACTATTTATTGAAAATTTCTGTAATGCAGCCAGGAAAGCTATACTGTGGATTCATTTATTTTCGTGGGTATCAATTTTTGTGGTTTGAGGAAACACAGCATGTTGGTGGGTAATTGATTTCTTGGTTTTGTCGATGTCTGCATACAGAGCTTTTAGAAAATGTGTAATTCGTTGAACATTTGATTTCGTGGTTCACCTGTACCCACTAAAACTATGAAAATTGGTATCCAACGAATAATAATGAATCCACAGTAAGTTACAATACAGAGATAGAACATATGAGTCTTATCTTTTCTTTTCCTCCCTACATTTCATAATGACAAATTAAAGAGATACTTTTCACTGAGATATGGCTATATCATTAAGCACAATGCATTAATTATGTCCAAAAACATCATTTTCCCTGTAAAAAATAAGCATGTCCGCATGTTAACTTGTTCTAATTGGAAGGATACAAGATCAAAACAGAACGAGCATTCTCTCCAATCCAATCTCCTTTTAATGGATGCTGTTATGTAATACAATTTGCTTGGAAATGAACACTTCATTATTTAGATTTATCTTATGCAATTTGTATTGAAACATTAATTCTAAAATTAAAGAAGAATAAGTGCCATTGAGTTGTTATTAATTGAGTATTCAAGGAACAATAAATAAAGCATTGATAAGAAAACACATAAATTAAATCTCTTAGTGCAGACTTCAAAATCTTTATGGACATTTAGTTCAATGAAAAAGACATTACCAGGTCCAACCAATTATTCACATTTTGGATTGAAGACAACAGTACAAAACTGTTAACACAGAAATATTTCCCCCTGCCTAAGTATCAAAATCTACTAGGACTTAGGTATTAGAGACACATATTTAACAGAATAGAGTGTTAGGAATGTCCAACAGGATATTTAACATATTTGACATAAGAAGTTTCAGGGCAGTCAAACATTTTTGACAGAATGGTCTTTCAGGGTTCTTCAATTATAGGCTGGAGCACATATTTGACAGAATGGAGTTTAAGGGTAGTCCAATAGACTATTTGACAGAATGGAGTTTAAGGGTAGTCCAATAGACTATTTGACAGAATGGAGTTTAAGGATAGTCACATAGGCTAAGGCACATATTTGACAGAATAAAGTGTCAAGGTAGTCCACTAGGCTGAAGCATATTTAGCAGAATTGAGTTTCAAAGTTGTGCAATAGGCTGAAGCATATTTAACAGAATTGAGTTTCAGAGTTGTGCAATAGGCTGAAGCACATATTTAACATAATGGAGTTTCAGAGTTGTGCAATAGGCTGAAGCGCACATATTTAACATAATGGAGTTTCAGGGTAGTCCAGAAAGGTTGAGATTTTTTACTGAATGGAGAGCTCGGGTAGTCCAACAGACTGTATC
This sequence comes from Mytilus trossulus, assembly GCF_036588685.1. Taxonomy (NCBI): domain Eukaryota; kingdom Metazoa; phylum Mollusca; class Bivalvia; order Mytilida; family Mytilidae; genus Mytilus; species Mytilus trossulus. The sequence continues at coordinate 13,471,204 of NC_086373.1, forward strand.
ACAAATTTCTCATGAAATATGACAGTTGTTATCCATTCATTTGATGTGTTTCATCTTTTGATTTTACCATTTGATTAGGAACCTTCCATTTTGAATTTTCCTTGGAGTAAAGTATTTTTGTGATTTTATTTTTTTTCTGGTTAGTCCAATAGGTTGATACACATATTTGACATGCTAGGGTAGTCATTTATAAGGGAATAAAAGCCACACACATATCTGTCACAAGTAGTCAAGGTTTAAGATACTGTATTTGCTATGAGTACTTACCAAAAATCCCCTAGTCCAGGTAGAGAATTTGCTGATCTTTATGAAATTCCACTGAAATAAAACACTGAAAATGAATACATCATTATTTTAAAGTTAATTGCTTGAAGTCAGACAGATGCAACAGGTTAGAGAAATAATGGACTTCTCGTTTCTTTGATCAATGCATTTACATAGAAATATGATCTTCTATTTTCATCTCATAATGGACAAATTCAAGACATTATTTATAACATGTGTTAAGCTTTCTTAATTGATATTTAACAAGTGCTGATCACCTATTAATAGGAAGTTACTGACTTGTTATTATAAGATCTAAGTTGTCATTTACCTGAGGATAAAATTTACTGCACAGTTCTGACTGGCAAAAAATGCACAGCAAACCTTGGAACATGCATGATAAAATTTGAACATTTTTGTGAGGGGTTTATTTTTGATAATTTCAATTTTGTTCAGAAAAAAGTCATGAAAACAATATTTCACATAAATTTGGACTTTAGAAAAGATCAGAACATGAAAAATGCTACTAAATTGCGATTTTAAACTTCTTAAAAATAAACCACTCCTTACTCTGACATATGCACTTAAACTTGTTTTGTTTGTGTTGTGGTGTCTGTTCTCCTGTTTTTGATTTATTTGTGTGGTTGCTTTTTTTGTTAAAAGTGATGTTTGTTTACATGCTGAGTGTCCTTTAGGCTCTGAAGGACAGTAGACTCAATATACAATCATAAAACATCTCCTTATTTTATATCATGTATACTAAGTAAACATTAATTTTGGTTTTATGTAGCTGTTCTTTGAAATATCAAAATTGATAATGCAAAATAACACCAAAAATAAAGTTGACCTATTGCTTATAGCATCTGAGATATGGACTTGACCACAAAAACTTGACCTTAATCACTGATCCATGAAATGAGGTTGAGGTACTGTGAGCCCTGTATGATGGACATGTAGACCTTGCAAAGAAAGATCCTATATACAAAAAAAATTGTACCAAATAAGTAATCCTATTACTCATAATAAGTGATTATTTTGCATGACAAAAAAACAATTGGAAAACATGTTTTCAAGCCGTCACTGAACCATGAAAATGAGGTCAAGGACAGTGTCACATAATACAGGTGGGAACTTTATAACATAAGGTATCTGCACTCAAGGTATCATCAGAAGCATCCATGTCTTTTACTATCTGATATATAAGCTTTATACAAATAGTTCAGGCCACTGTTGACGCAATTTGCAGACCCTTGGTCTGGCATTCTGCAATATTTGTTGCAGAAAAAAAACAAATATAGCTATAACATGAAAGACTGTTGTTTTTATCTTGAGGTATTTTCTGCCTACAGAAAATATGGAGTTTCTCATCTTCTACAAACATCTTTCAAACAATCAAATACTAAATCTTAGAATTCTAAAAATTTGTCAAACCTACCTACAAAACAGAAATTATAATCCAGAGGACAAAAATTAGTATGTCAACAAGAACATCAGTGCAATCATGATTTTGGCCCTTCAAGGCTTTCAAAAATATTTGTGACTTACCTTGTGCTAATTTCATTTTATATTCAGAAATTATTTCTTAAAAATTGAAAAAATATTACAAAACTCCACAAATTAATTCCAGCTAATTCAGTTGTTGTTAAAATTCCTGATCAACAGAACCCCAAGAGGCAAGTATTTTTAGAAACACCTACTATCCCTTAGCATAGAAACTTTATTTAAGAATGTACTGTAAAAAGTTTGAACAATAGCAGTGACACCTTTAGCTTAAGTGATAATTTATCAAGCGAGTAAGGTGACAAGCTTAATTAATCAATAAGATCTGCATAAGTAAGAGCCATCAACTGTCATGTTATAACTGTGTAAACCATGTTCTACACTTCGCACTGTCACATATATTATAGATTGGTTCACTTTGATAGCAACAATATAACCCCTTTAAACTTTAAATCATTATACATATTAAAATGAAACGATATTGATGTTTAAATAAGATTAATAAAAAATCGGATGTGACATACAAAATGCCGATGTTAGGGAGCTACCAACAAATTTTGTTGTGTTGTGATAATATGATAGTAAATCCCAGGTAAAAACCAGGTAAATCTTGAGAGCCTTTGATGTTTTTTTTAATAAAAGGTTACTGAGGAAGCCAATGATATCTTGGAAGCTATAATCCATAAAATTAGCCATATTAAGTTTTCATTCAACATGCTGAACTAACAAACCACCGTTTAAATTAATCTGATTTTGTTTAATTTTTGAAAAAAAATGTCAAATGTATCATTTTAATCTCCACAAGTATTGCTTGCGGTACAAAAATCAAATATAAAAAAAATATTTGTCTGGTAATAGTTTTTGCATTAACACTTCACGTTTGATATTTACAATAAGCATGAACAGTATATTATATAATTAAGAATTCAATGTTTCTTTTTGTTACTTTATTTAGGTGTAAAAGCATTGACCAAAGTACATTTTTTATGAAGTTCAGAAGCCATCCTTCTTGTCTTCTTCACTAATCATCGATATTGTGTTGATAGTCCTAAATATGAAGCTTTATTACAACTACCACATAAATCTTACTATAAAAAATCCTTGCATAAATTTAACATGATCCAAGAAAATGAGGTCAAGGTTTAATAAACCAAACCAAACCAGAAAACATATATACCTTACAATCCTTCAATACACTTAATGCAGTTGACCTATGACTTATAGTTTCTAAGAAACAGACTTAAACAAGAAAACTAAACATTGACCAATGAACCATGAAAATGAGGACAAGGTTAGACAAACCATGCCAGGCAGACATGTACAGCTAACCATTCTTCCATACAACAAATATAGTTAATCTTATGCTTAAAGTAAGAAAAACAGATCAAAACACAAAAACTAAACACTGAGCAATGAAGCTAACAAATGAGGTGTAGGTCAAATAAAACCTGCAAGACTGACATGTACATCATAAAATATCTATGCATCAAATATAGCTGACCTATTGCATATAGTATTAGAAAAGAGTAAAACTCAAAAACTAAACTTTGACCACTGAACCATGAAAATGAGGTCAAGGTCAAATGACACCTGCTAGCTAGACATGTACACCTTACAGTCCTTCCATACACTGAATATACTAAACCAATTGCTTATAGTATCTGAGATATGGACTTGAAACTAAAACGGTATTAACAGATCCATAAAATGAGGTAGAGAGCAAGTGAAAACTGTCTGACGGGCATGAGAACCTTGCAAGGTACACACAAACTAAATATAGTTATCCTAATACACATAATAAAAGAGAAATTAACATTACAAACAATCCATACTTTTTTTTCAAATAGTCACTGAACCATGAAAATGATGTCATGGACAACAGACATGTGACAGACGGAAACTTTGTAACATGAGGCATCTATATACAGAAAGGAAGAAGCAGCCAGGTCTTCTACCTTCTAAAATATAAAGATTTTTAAGTTCACTATTGATGCAGCCCCCGGATCACTACCCCTATTTTAAGCATTTTGAGGGCCATGGTGGCAGAGTGGTCTTAGTAGTTACTACTGTAAACACTGAGGTTGTGAGTTAAAACCTCGGTGGTGTGGGTGCATCTAACTCCAATCTTAATTGACAAGGATGGTCAGTTTTACTATCTAAGGTAAGTGGTTTTCTCTGAGCACTCCTGCTTCCTCCACCAATAAAATCTGGCCACCATGAAATATTCTAAGAGCAGTGACTTACAGTGTTGTTAAAACATCCAAAATCAAATTAAATCAAATGGAGCTTTCTGCAACAAGTCGCAGGCTCTACAAAAATGGTCAGCCTTATCCAAGTTTTCTGATTATGAAACTTATCTGTGGTTTCATTGAGTTTCATAATAAAGTACATGTATATATAATCTTAGATTTCCAGTCCCACTTCTAAAACAAATGTCTCCATTTCATCAAAATTTTCAGAGGATTTGACAAAAAAAGAATGAAGAATGCCATGCTTAGCTGGCATCTTAATAATGACTGTTGACACAAGACCAGAAAAACTTGGTGGCATATGGTATAACTATAGATGCTACTTGCATGTTGAGTTTACAATGGCTTTTGTGCTTTTTTCATATAAGAATAAGCCTTGATAAAATATTAGCACACTCACTATAGAACACCAGCCAATTCTATATAATAACAATCGAAACTTCATTTTGTTCATTTTTTTTAAAAAGAAAAGCAGATTTAAAACTATAACTAGTCATATCAAGTTTGTTTCTATTCAACATTGAACCACATGATGCCTGACATATAATCATATTAATACATGTAGATTAAATGAAGCAAAATATAAAACCTATTAATGAAATTAGCCGAGATATAACTATCACCTGTAGACATTAAAATATAACAATAAACTGATTTTTACGATTGACTTTTATTACTTCCTAACCCATAATATTGAGACTTCATGCCTCAAGCTCTGTTTATAAACAACAAGAATCTGGAGATATTTAAAACTTTTTTAAAATATGGATATTTTTGTCAGAAGATAATCACTCAAACAAAGCTAATGACTTTGGTCCACATGTCTTTATTTAATTAAAAAGTCTCTCCCGTTCAATATCCCATAATAAAACCCCTCCACTGGATATCAGAAAAATTTATTAATCATCTGTGAAATCAATACTTTTTTACATTAAATCAAGCAATGCAACATTTATTTAATTTACAATCAATTCCAAACTAAGATATGACTTACATTTTAAGCTATAGTTATTTAATGTGTTGATAACATCCCCAATATAATGGAAGTTATAAAGTTGCCTTTCATCCCACTAAACAGCTCAAATTTTGTCCATTTATGCCCTTATTTAATTTTGAGTTAAGGATCTGCATATTTAAAAAAAATTGAAACGTGTTTCACTAATGAGTATTTTTTATGAAAAGAGCGGCTGCTTGACTTGAAGGTAAGCAAAAGACACACTTTTCTTCAACAAATAAATGTTGAGGAGAATTTCAGCTGATATATCAATAGACACTTTTATATTGTTGAAGATGTACTGTAAATTCAGAAATTATTGCACTTATCTTTATGATAATACATCAACCATCACTGTATCTTTTTCTTCTTTAATCAAATGAGTTTTACAAATTTTTTGTCATTTAATCTTACAAATTTTACAATTGGTTGATTGATTGATGATTGCTTAATGTCACATCAGCAAAAAGAGGCTGTATCAAGTTAGTTTTTTTTCATTTTTGAAGCAAGCATACTGAATTTTAAGCACTAAAGCAATTGAGACAAACAGGATAATCTTTTTATGAATAGAGACTATTCATTTAGACCTAGGGCCCTTTTTACAAAAAAATCTTAGATCATAAGTTATAATAAAATGTTCATAACTTAGGAGTGTATTTTAGAGTTGCAGCTCTCTGTACTAAAACTAAAAATACCCAGCTTTTCATTTATTGTTTTATGGTTTACATTTGAAGAGGTAAATCAGTGGCAGATCTTAAATTTGCAGTGAGGTGAATTGAACAGCAATTCAAGAGGTTTACCTTTATTTTAGGCTCAAGTTTGCTGTGAGCTATTTTGAGAATAATATCATCCAAAAAATATTAATTTCCATGCTACATGTGGCAATTTTACTTTACATTTATCAAATTACACCATCTTTCAAAAATCCTGGATTCCTCTGGAAATGGTGATGAAATAAAAAAAAATTATTACAGGACGATTATATAATTTTTCAGATAAGTTTTGGGGAAAATAAATTTTGTCATAAAACCAGATTTTTTAAAATGATCAGGTGGTAGCTAACAATTTGTTAAAGTGCAGAATGGTTTAATTTTTAGCTGTGTGGAAATATCAAAATAATTGTTTTCTCATACAAATAAATGATTCATCGCTTTCAAGCCCAACAAAGAACTGAAAGAGAATACGGTAAAAAATACCTTACATTGAATCAGTAAAGCAAAATTTCCATAAAATCTATTGAAATTTATTGATGCATAAACCAAATTGCATTATTTCCTCTATAACGGCATCAATGTGCAGGAGACAACACCCTAAGTTTGTCGATTTGTTCTACAGCACAACAGGACAGCAAGGCACAGAAGTCGAGATTTAATATTTAATTACAAACATAAAATACTTTCTAATAATGTAATCAATAGGTTTTCTAAATGACATAAAAAGCTTTAACTTTCAGAAATCATAAATAACACATTTACAAAAGCAATGTGATATTCAGCCATTTCAAGCTTCAGAGAGAAATAGAAATGCTTAGAATTCAGTCGACACAAGAAGCTGATTAACCTAAATAGTATAAAACACTATTCAACAGATGGAACATTTACCGGTATTCATTTTTTTAAATAATACTTGATTTATTAAATATTTTATAAATTTGTACTTTATCAAGCTGAATTCTATTAATTAAAACTACCATTAAATCTCATTAGTTAATTGTGGTGTTTGCTTAATGTACAGTGGCAAGTATTTCATGCAATTTCAGGATGACTTAATTATGAACATAACATTTTAAGCAATTTGAAAAGATACCAAATGGTATACCACTTCAGTTTATTTAATAATACATTTTTGGTTGATGGCTAAATAATTTTTATATTCTTCTCCCTTACATGTAAGATGTAAATATAAATATTAGTTGTTGAATTCCAGTAGTCCAGAATTAAGATGGTGGTATACATTGTGCTTTTCAATAGCATTCAACAATGTCTAATGATTTGATGGGTTGTATTTTTGCTGCTATAAAAAATTGTTTTGTAGTAACTTTGGTTTCAATGTTCCTAATATAAATTACCGAGTTTTTATCTTAAGAGAAGGATATGCTGTTAAATATTGAAATGTTGAATACATGTACCTGGGTTCACCTTCTACACTGGAACACCTCTATCTACCAATTGTCTAGCCACTTTCTAAAAAGAAAAGTTGTTATTTATGATTATTTCACTTTTAGTGCAAGTGGTAAATTTTTCAATTAAAGTATTTAGCTATGTGATCCTCCTACAGAAAGATCTCCTGGAGTAAGACATGCCTTTTAAATGCAAGAACTCATAATTCATAGATATAAAATGACAGCATAATCATAAAACCTTCATTTCATTTCTTGAAAAACATATCTCAAATTTTTATCTGAAAGATGAATAATGGCACATGAAGACATTACAGACAAAAAAATACCCAGTTTAATGTTTAATTTTGGCAAAGATTGTTCCCCGACAGTTGTTAGGCAATGAATCAACCTAAACAGACATGGGATTGAAAATTGGTTAAGCAGAACCTTACAAAATTCACAAAATTTAAATTTCTTTTCAATCTGCAAAGAGCTTTTTATCACCTGTGTAACAGCTCTCAGCAGACTAAAAGAATGAAGCAAAATTACTTAAAAACTGTCAAAAATTGATTAGAAATCTAATAATTTATCCCCAAAGAGGCAAGTTTATCTGTTCACCATACAGATTTTCCATCTTCAAACAGTTTTAGCTTCATGGAGTTAGGGTAGTACATCTTGTCTGATAATAGCTTAATAATTTGAATGATAATTTCTACAGTTATCACCATACAACATACAAATTGCAAGAAAAACTGATAAAATGCACATAAAGATTAAAATTTTCAATATTTTGCAATTACAATGCATTATGTTATGTGTAGTGATGGAGTGCACTTAATATTGGCAATTATTTCAGACATGTAAAAAAAAAAAATCAGTCAAAGGGGAGTAACTCCAAATTTTATTAAACAATGGATAATTTTTTTAACTTACAAAATGACAAATGATAAAGAGGAAATTCATCTAAAAGTAAAAACTATCATTTTAATTTACTGATAAATCTGCACATGGCTGATACAACAAAGTTAAATAATACTTTTGATGAATCATCATTCATAGAATCATGTTCGGTTTTTTTCTTTCTTACAAATAATGACAATAAACATATCAGATTTTTCGATAAAATATAACTTTTTGCTGTTTTTAAATCTGCAAATGATTATAACTTAGGTATTCTCAACACAGAAATGCATTGGAAATATCAATAAGACGGCATCTTATCAAGGATTAATGGACAAGACAACTCCATATTTTGAGGTCCCTTTTAGGCCTTAGAAAATGAGTTCATGAACTAAGATCAGAAGGAAAAGTAAGTTCATGTTCATATCCTTAAAATTTATGTTTCAATTAACCATACTAGCAATAAAGGCTCTTTTAAAAATGCTGTGCATTAATTAAATATCCCTATCAGATATAGAGCAACATTGTTTTTTTATTCAAGTCATTATCAGAATGTGGTTTAATCATTTTTCTAATGCACTAGTGCTGCAAAGGGTAAAATTTGTTTACAGACATAATCAACATCCTAGCATCTTCACTAGCAAAGGGTTACAATCACTCCCTCCAGAGCTAACAAAGATGACATCTTAAAATACATAATAAATATGAGTGCCAAAAACCAATATACATGTACATGTAATATTATGTTTTTATCACTTTTTATCATTTCTACATTTGTACATGCACAAAGGATTGTCTGTTTCTTTGATGGCAATGATGTAAACATATTGTTACTTACTTTACACTTTCATTATCTTATAATGGATCAAGGGGAAAAGATAACAGGAATTTTGAGATATCAGGGGTAAAATAATTCAAGTCTTTCAATTAGAACAGGCATATTTTAATTTCAGTCTCATCATCATAGGAATTTTGAGACAAAAGAGTTTGAGATGATATAATATAAAAAAGAAGATGTGGTATGATTGCCAATGAGACAACTATCCACAAAAGACCAAAATGACACAGACATTAACAACTATAGGTCACCATACGGCCTTCAACAATGAGCAAAGCCCATACCGCATAGTCAGCTATAAAAGGCCCTGATAAGACAATGTAAAACAATTCAAACAAGAAAACCAACGGCCTAATTTATATAAAAAATGAAAAACAAATATGTTACACATAAACAAACGACAACCACTAAATTACAGGCTGTAATTCAACTGTTACAGAGTCATATTCACATGGCTTTATTTGCAATCTAAAATTCCATATATCTTAATAAAATCTTACACAGAAGTGATTTTTATATGCATATACCAGTATCCTGAATATAGAAATTTTAGCAATGAATTAAATAAAGATTTTAGCAATACACACTATTCAAATATGTTTGTAATCAAATGTTTGTCCTGTAAAATAGGTTAATTCTTAAAAGTAACAATACCTTTTAATTCATGGAAGAAAGAAACAACAATATTATATATCAATTAAAAAAATGTATTTACCTATAATATTTTTTGCTTCTTCTTATTGAACCTCTCGTGTTATAAGTTTCGCTTTCAGTTTATATGTCACTGTGTATGAAAAGTTTATCCTGATGTATAAAAATAAAAACAACCAAATAAATAAATTAAACAAATAAACAAAAAACATAGTTTGTCATTCAATGGCATTGTAGTGCATCTAACAAACATATTTTGTTACAGATATCATAGTAATCAACATACACAAAAAAAAAAGATATGTACATTTCTATTAAGCTTCATGGTAATTTACTTATTTTGAAGATTTTGTAAACTTTAGAAAAAAACATTAATAATATTTACCATAAATATCTGTCTTTGATCAATCTGCTATACTTTCTTTGACTGAAATCATTGTAGCTCATCAAATTATCCAAATCTTGTAAACTTTCTCCACATTGTTAAACCTCTTTTCTATAATAGAGAGATTTAACACAGGATTAGAATCAATTTGTAGCATCAACAAGTTCTTCATGTGAACAATATAATCTGACGAGGGGAAGGCAACAAGGCGGGAGTCATATTATGCTTGACCACTTTTTTTGTAGGACAGGTGACCCACAGAATCATTAACTTCTAATCATTAATTTTCTACACCAGGGCTTCTATTGTTGTCACCAAAACATGACCTGTTAGTTTATCTGCTATTAGACAGTTGTAGTAGTTTGATTTACTAATTTGGATAAAGGTGAATTGTCGACAGGTGTCTTGTCTAGATCCATTCAACTACGGAAATGATGTGAGCACTTTTAAAGGATAGTTATTAGAAAGTTTCTGTAAACAAAACTTTATTAGAATTCCTTCAGTCAAGTTCAGACACTTTATAGCAGAATATTCAACAAATAATACTACATAGGTTTGACAAAGCTAAATGAAAAAAAAATCCAGTGATCTGAAATGGGAAGTATGATGGTAGTCCCACATATCTTTATTCCTAAACAAGACACATATGATGATTGTTGTTTTATGTAATGTAATGGTATTGTTATTTGTCCTTATGAGTAGAAATTCCTTAATATAGTAAAATGCTGTGACAGCAAACAATATAAGACAAATACAGATTTTTAAATAGTTTTGAAACATATTAAGAGAGGGAGAGAGAAAGAGAAAGTGAAGCATCATCTATGATCTAGCTTGATTTAGTTTTAAAAAAATTGAAGAAGGAAGACAAGTATTAAATGATCTTTCATGCAATTATGTTTATTTATTAAACTTGGTCTCTTCAATTCGAAAACAAAAGTGTGACCTGTGATAGAGTTGAACTATCTCCCTTTATAGAAGAACTTCAATTGTAGCTGATAAAGTAGACAGTCTTTGAATATGATAGCAGAAATAATTTATATAATTTATACAAAATACATGTTTACCCATCATCTGTTCTTAAAGAATATTCATATATATTGACTTCATCTGCATCTGAAATATATGTAAATCAGTTTGTTGCTGTATATCATATTTGTTTTATTCTCATAGTTTTGTAAGTAAGTTTTTTCATTTGAATTTCGATATATTTGCCCTTTATACCTGACCATGTAGTATGGATTTATCTCAATGTTGAATACAGTATATATGGTGACCTATAGTTATTTTTTTTTATGTCATTTGGTCTCTTGTGAAGAGTTGTCCCATTGGCAATCATACATCTTCGCTAGCCAAGGGGAGAGAAAGTGGGAGTGGATCGTAACCCTTGGCTAGCGAAGATGGCATCTGAGAGAAAGCGGGAGTGGATCGTAACCCTTGGCTAGCAAAGATGGCAATCAAACCACATCATCTTACTTTTTTCATATAATTATTTTGAAAAGTGCTTAAACTGTGAAAATTCTCCTTTTTTTGGATGATCAATGCATTTGAATGGGGACATGTAGGTGAAACCACCCCTCCCCCTCCTTTTTTTGTCCTTGGTTAGGAACCCCTGTTTTTAAAATGGCCTGCTTACATACATGTATTTGACATTTTAGCATTTTATAGAGAATACATGACTGCTTTCAATTTTTTTTTTAAACATTTTTTTTAGCTAAAGATAGATAAAAATGGAGTTAAAAAAAATGTCCTATTCAAGTACACCTTCCAAGGTGCACTCGACTGTTTTTTTCGGATTGTTAAAGTTGTAAAGAAAACCTTTTTCTTTTTTTAAATAAACAGAAGCATTATACGTACAAATAAGGGAATACTATATGTGAGGCCCCTCATGGGGGGTTCCTAGTAATCACATAATCACCATTTTTTTGCCAATATAATCACATAATCATTAAATATTTGCTTATCTTTAGTAATCAAATAATCATAAACTAAAAATAGTCCTAGGTAATCAAATAATCATGAAATATTTGGCTTAATAATAAAATAATCATTAAAAAAACGGCCAAGTAATCACATAATCAAAAACCCCATGAGGGCCCTCATATGTTTCATCAACCTTGGTTTCATAAAGAAAATCTCTGAAACAGAGTGGACTTTTTATAGTTTGATTTGTCACACTTGAAATTCCCATTGATTAGAACAATAAGCTATACATGAAACCAGGGATGACATAGTAAACACCATGCAGGCATGAATCCGACAATTTCAGAACATTTAGGATCATTTAGGGGGCTGTTAAAATTAACGTTGTCACTTTTCCAACCGGAAATATCTTTATTAAAATTAAACCCATGTCGGAGAAGAAATGATTGAAATACGGATTTGATAGTCGCGTGTAGGCCTTTTATAAGTCTTCAAGTGTATGTTGAAGCCAAGTCTTTATCAGTTCTTATAGTTGCTATGACGAATTTATCATAATTTATGTATATTATTTTATTAAATTGGTTCCGGCATTTCCTTTCTGTTCTGTTCTGTACATGTATGTACCTCCGTTTACCTCAGTCGGAGCACTCCAATTATCGGATGAGCAATTCAGTCACATTTAAATTACTGATCTAAAACGCAATGAAATATATAAAAAAAAATGTTATAGAAGAGAAAGGATGACGTATGGTGATGATTCCATCCATAATACATACTCAGTATAACGGAGCCTAATGCTATGGCACAGCAAATCCCAAAATAGCAAATTAAAGGAGCGAGTGCCATTTAAAAGAAGATGTGGTGTAATTGCAAATGAGACAACTATTCATAAATGACTCAGAAATTAACAATATAGCTGTTCTTCAAACACCATAATGCATTGACAGAGGCGGATTTAGGGGGGGGGGGGGGGGGGGGGGGGGTCCGCCTCCCCTTTTGAGAAACAGTTTGTTTTAATTATTAATCAGGGAATCACTAAACCACGACTAGGGTGGGTCCCTTCTTAGGCAGTCAGTGAGCTCCGAAATTTTCTGGATCCACCTCTTCTTCAACAGGTGTTCTGAAATTAGACAGTTGTCTGAACCCTCATTTGCAGTCATATCCCGTCTTCTTATTCCTATAATCAAAACGTTAAATCTAGTCTTGATTAATTTTTTTTGCTGTTGGAATTACAAATAAATAAGTTATAAAACAAAATAAAATATTCAAGCTGATGAATTGCCCTGGGACCAGGAGTGTTACTTCTTATCTATTTAATCAATCTTTTGTTATTAATTAGTCCAAGATTGTCTATGTTATTACCCTTAACACGCAAATTATACGCAATAATTACCTGCAAAAAAAGGACTATACAAGGTAACAAACGTAAATTCATTTATTATTTATACCTCTATAAGTTTTCTACCGATTTGCTACTAGTTTACCATTCTTAGTCTGAATGAAACAATGGCCGGTGGAAGATTAACTATATGTATTTTAATTTTTATGTCAACTTATTGTAATGGTCAAATTTACAAGTTTTCAAGGAACGAAACATTTTCACATACGAGGAAGAAACTGAATGACCATATTATTTCGGAATTTACGACAAAACATTTAGTTACTCAGTGCGCTATGGAATGCTTCCAAATCAAAAGGTGTGCGTCTTTTAATTTTGACCAAGAAAACCACGTTTGTCAGCTGAATGATGCAACGCATATAGACTATCCAAGCGATTTCGAAAATGATAATTCTGAATTTGACTATCATCTTCGAGGAGCATTTTCTATAGACCCAGTAAGTATAACAGCAATTATTATCGTTTGCAATGGGTTTATTTCTTTATAAAGATGTTTATTTTCCTCCACTGCAGACGTATCGCACTTCATTTCTTCCTTTTTACATTTTGGACTTTCTAAGATGGAGGTACCTTTGTACATTGAAAGGGAATGTCTTATCTTTTCGATAAGGTACAAAAAACAAGATTTACTTGAAAATTCAGAATGCAAACTTTGTAATTGAAAATGTAATCGACAGACTATGAAAGTGTTTTATTAACGTAATGCAAACATTCTTGAAAATACTTTACAAAATAGGTTACTGATGTATCTAAATATTGTTCAAATAGTTGTTACGCCCAAATGTTTACTCAATAATTTTGACAGCCACATGTTGCCTCATTGAATAATTGTAACAGTCCCATGTTGACTCAATTGTTGTTGCGGTCACATGGTTGTAACGGCTACATGCTGACTATCCGATTCACTCGATAGTTGTTTCGGCTACACGTAGTCTCAATAGTGGTTACGGCCACATAGTTGTATCAGCCAAAAATGATTCAAGAGTTCTAACAGACACACTCAATAGTTGTTTACGGCTTCATGTTGCCTCAATAGTTGTTTACGGCTTCATGTTGACTAAATAGTTGTTTACGGCTTCATGTTGCCTCAATAGTTGTTTACGGCTTCATGTTGACTAAATAGTTGTTTACGGCTTCATGTTGCCTCAATAGTTGTTTACGGCTTCATGTTGACTAAATAGTTGTTTACGGCTTCATGTTGCCTCAATAGTTGTTTACGGCTTCGTGTTGACTAAATAGTTGTTTACGGCTTCATGTTGCCTCAATAGTTGTTTACGGCTTCATGTTGCCTCAATAGTTGTTTACGGCTTCATGTTGCCTCAATAGTTGTTTACGGCTTCGTGTTGACTAAATAGTTGTGTATGGCTTCATGTTGCCTCAATAAAATTGAGAATGGAAATGGGGAATGTGTCAAAGAGACAACAACTATATTTGTTTATGGCTTCATGTTGCCTATATAGTTGTTTTCGGCTTCATGTTGCCTAAATAGTTGTTTTCGGCTTCATGTTGCCTCAACTTTAAAGTTGTTTACGGCTTCATGTTGCCTCAATAGTTGTTTATAGCTTCGGGTTGCCTCATTAGCTGTTTACGGCTTAATGTTGCCTCAATAATTGGTACGGCCACACCATTGCCTCGATTTAAGGGATGCTTAATTGAAGCTATAGATTGAGTAATTTGTTAACAGCAAAGTGCACTAAAACTTTGATTAATTTAAAAAAAAAAGTTTTTTCGGCCACATATTGCCTCAAAAGTTGTTACGGCCACATGTTGAATCAATTGTTGTTACAGCAACATACTGCCTCAATAGTTGTTACGGTCACATAATGGCTCAACAGTTGTTACGGCCACATGTTGTCTCAATGTTTTTTTTTTGGCCAGATGTAGCTTCAATAGTTGTTACGGCTTCATGTTGCCTCAATAGTTGTTTAGGTCAGATGTTGTCTCAATAGTTGTAACGGTCACATGATGAATCAATTGTTGTTACAGTCACATGCTGCCCTAATAGTTGTTACGATCACATGCTGCCTCAACAGTTGTTACGGCCCCATGCTGCTTCAATAGTTGTTACGGCCACACTTTGACTCAATAAGTTACAACCTCTGTCATGTTGACTTGATACTTTTGTATCGCCATTAGTAAATTACAGACTTTGCATTTAGTCTGAAATAAAATAGATTTCTTTCATATCGTCGCTGAGCTTCTATATGTCGTATATGACTTTTTTGGCTAAACATACTTTTGACACCAATGGTCTGGGCGGGAGGAAATCTTTGGTATTACAAAATAGCATACAGTTAGACCAATCAAAATGTGTGAAAAAAGACATATTACAAAATTTCCAATGTCAGTTGTTTGTAAAGTTTGCTTCCAAAATTTGCTATTTGATATGACCGAAGTCCATTTAACTTGTCTTTTTTTCTTTGATAGGAAATTAGAAGGCCAGTAGACTGTCTATTTTTAATTATTTTACTTTTCAATCGAAACATTTGGTGTGTGAGGTACATAAAATTTATTTTGTTTATTTGACGGCAGAGCTTTCAAAAGTTCATTTCTTTTGATATGTAAGGCATAGCACAGTTTTCTAAAAAAAAAAAATTTCCTATGCACGTTCTCAAACCTTTTCCGGCACACCAGACGTTTTCCCGGATGTCTTCCGTTGTTGACTTTTCTGTTTAGAAAAACGATTTCCGGTTGTATTTTTACACACGAAAAGCCGAAAAGTTCATTTCAGATTTCAGATACTCAGTTATACTGTTACATAAGTGTAGGGTAATTAAACACATTGACAAAACAACAAAAGAGATACCCTTTTTTCAAAAAAAATATTTAAGAAAAAAAATACTCTAGGTAATAACCTAGCTGCGGAACCGTAGCTCTTAGGTCCTTATGTTATTTTTTGACTTAGTATTTGCGGACCATATGGTCCGCAAAATAAAAAAGAAATAAAAAAGGACCATAAGAGTTACGGTTCCGCAGCTAGGTAATAAGCTATAGCTACTAAAGTCTAAAACCAGTCATTCAACCACAGGCAGTGGTGGATCCAGAAATTTTCATAAGTGGGGGCCCACTGACTGACCTAAGAGGGGGCCCGTTCCAGTCAAGCTTCAATGATTGACTCATTCCCTATATAAGCAACCAAATATTTTCCCAAAAAGTGTGGGTCTGGGCCCCCCAAAATCCACCTCTGACAGGGGTTTGTTACAATTGCCGGGTTTACTATCCATACAAACCCCTAAAAAACAGGCCTTATTGTCTTTGTAAAGTTTATAAGTAAAACAAAGGTAATTAACTTTAAGCAACCTCACTTTGGTATATGCAGAAAGTTATCTTAAAAATATGACAAAACATGGAAGGTTTTCTGTATCTTAAGAAGAAGATCTTCAAATAAGAAGAGATCCAAGATATTGTGAGAAACATGTGGGTGAGATTTTATCCTCCAGCAGCATTGGCAGGGGCGGATCCAGCCTTTTTAAAGGGGGTGGGGTGGGGGGATTCCAACCCAGGATAAAAGGGGGTTCTAACTATATGTTCCCATTCAAGTTCATTGATCGGCCAAAAAAAGGGGGTTTCCAACCCCGGAACCCCCCTCTGGATCTGCCACTGATTGGTCGCGTTCTCTTCTCCCTTATCCCAGTTGCTACATTTTGAATTTTGCAGATGTAGCCCGAGCTCAAGCCTTCCAGAAGAGGTAAATCGGCATGTAATATTTGCAACTGAACATTATTTGGTACAAATAAATACATGTACATGTTCTTATTCATTCTTATTTTTCCATGCTGTCTAAAGTTTTTTGATAATCTGAAGATCAAAAATGAAAAAGCAGTTATTGCCTTATCATGATATAAAACACATCATAGATACCAGGATTCAAATGTTGTATGCTATGTTATATAACAATTTTGTGTACAAAAGATTCATCAGAGAAACTCAATCAAAAACTGTATAAAGGCCAATTAAAGTATCAAACGACTCCCTTTTAAAACACAAGAGTACACAAAATAGTATGACTTTCCGAAGAAGACAGAAATGTCATGAAATTAATTATGGAATATATCAGTTTTGATATATATGCAATAAAAAAGTTGAAAATGACAAAAATTACACAACCCAGAAATTGGCTAGAAACTAAACACATTGAAGCAGTAGTATTGTATTATCCATTTTAGGAAGCAGTAGGACCATGTGGAAGTTACCCCTGTAAAAATAATGGCCGATGTTTAGATAATTACAGAGACGAGGATGGAAACAGAATTTATCTATGTTTATGTAGTAATGGATGGGGAGGACAGAACTGTGATATACTAAGTAACTATGGCTATTAGCAGAATTAAACAGACTATTGACCTCATATGATTGTATAATTTGAACTGAGAAGTTCTGAACATTTTAACCTTACTTAGTAAAAGTTCCTACTGCATGCTAAATAGTTTAATAAATCAGCATATGAAAAAGAAGATGTAGTATGATTGCAAACTCTCCACAAGAGACCAAATGACACAGAAATTAACAGCTATATGTCACTGTACAGCCTTAAAATTAAGCAAAGCCCATACCCCTTAGTCAGCTGTAACAAGCCTGAAAATCACAAAAGAAAAACAATTCACAAGAGAAAACTAATGGCCTAATAAATGTACAAAAAAATGAAAGAAAAACAGTAAAAAACAACAACTGAATTACAGGCTCCTGACTTGGTTCAGGCACATACATACAGAATGTGGCTGGGTTAAACATCATTATTCAAATAATACTTTATTTATTTTACAAATTAGATACATTGATTTAATTTATAAGTTGAGCTTAGGATAATCATAATCCAATCTACCAGGTAATTAAAATTAAATCTCTCACTCGCTCATTTTTTAATGCTTGGTCGCTGTGTGCTCCCAATTTCAGAACACAGATTGGCCTGGTCTGATTGGTCAGGATGGGGAGGATGTTCAGCTTCCTGTGGAAATGGATATCAGATAAGAAATCGTTCATGTAAAGATACAGTGACTGATGAAGATAGACCAGACTCAGATTGTTATGGGTCAGATATTGAGTACCAAACTTGTCCTTACATAGATTGTCCTCGTAAGTTATCTCTCCTAAAACTAACTGTTATTTTTCAGATATTTGACAACCAAGACCAATATTTTACTTGTAAGCTATCTCTTCTGACATTTGTGTTACAAATTACATTAAGGAACTGAATACCAAACAAAGTTTTATACGGATGCAATGATTGTTAGAATCAGTTGTCTCCCCTAACACACATTGATAAGATATTGAACGGTCAACCAAATGTTTTTGCCTTACAAAGTAACACAGATTGTTGAAGATCAGATACTTCAGTACCAAAGATACAAAGCATCTGTACTTAGTAGTCCGAAAGAGTTATCTCCACAGACACTGGTTTCTAGAATCAGATACTTAGTACTAAACCTCAGGTTATTTTCTCTTTACTGACAAAAAGATGTGTTGTAAAATTATTAAAGACATTTTTATCATTATTATGTTAGCATAGAAATATTTATTACTTTTAAAATAAAGAAAACTTTACAGTAGTCATTTTAAATTTTGCTTTTGATAGTGAGAACATTTTGTGAAAGATCCCTCTTCAGGGATTATGCAATACAGAGTAGTTAAAATAGAGCTTTATTTGTAAAGGATATTTTTTTAGTTTTGTAATCTTCAAATGAATAGCATTATTTTCTTCATCAGGTTGGGATGAATGGGGAGGCTGGGATAAATGTTCCACAAAGAAAACATGTGGTCCTGGTACAATGGTGAGAACCAGGAACTGTAGCAATGGGGGTGTGGTGGGTGTAGATAGGTACTGTCTGGGTCCAACATCAGAATCAGCTGTCTGTCATAGTCTTACGTGTAAAGGTGAGTATATGATGTACCTTAGTGAATGCCACCATTTTTTTCACTAGGGCATTAACATACATTTGTAAGTATTAAAAAGAAGATGTGGCCATGGTATGAACTAAAGGTCACCATACAGCCTTCAACAATGAGCAATCCCATACTGCATAGTCCACCTTTTGTGTTGATATATAGATTTTAACCCCAAATAATTATGTTATTGTTTTTGAATGAGAAAAAGGTGCATAATTTTTCAAGTTTCAAATTTCTCATTATGCTTGAAACACATAAATTTGAGATCCTCTCTAACATTTTTAGCTCACCTGGCCCGAAGGGCCAAGTGAGCTTATGCCATCACTTGGCGTCCGTCGTCGTCTGTCGTCTGTCGTCTGTTGTCTGTCGTCGTAAACTATTTCAAGAATCTTCTCCTCTGAAACTACTGGGCCAAATACTTCCAAACTTTAACTGAATGTTCCTTAGGGTATCTAGTTTATAAATTGTATCGGAAGTTTTGATCTATCAACAAACATGGCCGCCATTGCTAAAAATAGAACATAGGGGTCAAATGCAGTTTTTGGCTTATAACTCAAAAACCAAAGCATTTAGAGCAAATCTGACAAGGGGTAATATTGTTTATCAGGTCAAGATCTATCTGCCCTGAAATTTTCAGATGAATCAGACAACCCGTTGTTGGGTTGCTGCCCCTGAATTGGTAATTTTAAGGAAATTTTGCTGTTTTTGGTTATTATCTTGAATATTATTATAGATAGAGATAAACTGTAAACAGCAGTAATGTTCAGCAAAATAAGATTTACAAATAAGTCAACGTGACCGAAATAGTCAGTTGACCCCTTTAGGAGTTATTGCCCTTTATAGTCATTTTTTAACCATTTTTCATAAATCTTAGTAATCTTTTACAAAAATCTTCTCCTCTGAAACTACTGGGCCAAATACTTCCAAATTTTAACTGAATATTCCTTAGGGTATCTAGTTTATAAATTGTATCCGGAGTTTTGATCTATCAACTAACATGGCCGCCATTGCTAAAAATAGAACATAGGGGTCAAATGCAGTTTTTGGCTTATAACTCAAAAACCAAAGCATTTAGAGCAAATCTGACTAGGGGTAACATTGTTTATCAGGTCAAGATCTATCTGCCCTGAAATTTTCAGATGAATCAGACAACCCGTTGTTGGGTTGCTGCCCCTGAATTGTTAATTTTAAGGTAATTTTGCTGTTTTTGGTTATTATCTTGAATATTATTATAGATAGAGATAAACTGTAAACAGCAATAATGTTCAGCAAAGTAAGATTTACAAATAAGTCAACGTGACCGAAATGGTCAGTTGATCCTTTTAGGAGTTATTGCCCTTTATAGTCAATTTTTAACCATTTTTCGTAAATCTTAGTAATCTTTTACAAAAATCTTCTCCTCTATATCTACTGGGCCAAATACTTCCAAACTTTAACTGAATGTTTCTTAGGGTATCTAGTTTATAAATTGTATCCAAAATTTTGATCTATCAACAAACATGGTCGCCATTGCTAAAAATAGAACATAGGGGTCAAATGCAGTTTTTGGCTTATAACTCAAAAACCATAGCATTTAGAGCAAATATGACAGGGGGTAATATTGTTTATCAGGTCAAGATCTATCTGCCCTGAAATTTTCAGATGAATCAGACATTCTGTTGGGTTGCTGCCCCTGAATTGATAATTTTAAGGAAATTTTGCTGTTTTTAATTATTATCTTGATTATTATTATAGATAGAGATAAACTGTAAACAGCAATAATGTTCAGCAAAGTAAGATCTACAAATAAGTCAATTTGACCAAAATTGTCAATTGACCCCTTAAGGAGTTATTGCCCTTTAAAGACTTTTTTCACAATTTGTTCATCATGTTGACTTACTTTATAAAATCTTCTCCTTTGAAACTGCAGCAAAACTTGGGCTAAATGAGTTTCAGAGTATCTAGTATAAATTTTATTTCCTTGTATGTAATGAAACATAGCTCCTATTGCTACAATAGAACATAGGAGAAAATGATTTTTTTTTGCTTTTGAAGAAAATAGGAGGATCCAAAGAACATTTAAATAAATTGAAAAGCCAAAATAATCATTGCTGAGAGATTTAACCAAAAGAATTAAGGTGAGCGATTCAGGCTCTTGAGGGCCTCTTGTTTTGTTTTGTTAAACCTCGATTTTTTCTGGTGTTTTAACAGCCATTGATGTAAGTAATATAATATAAGTATTAAGTTATCTTCAATTTACTAGAAAAAAATAGAAAATTAATCATCTTGTCACCCTCATTCTTACAACTGAGGTATAGTTTGACTTTTTAATGTTATACTTTTTAGAGATTTCTGTATCATTTATATTTCAGGAATGGTAAGACTTCGTAATGGTACATTATTTGGAGAAGGTAGAGTAGAGCTGCACAATGATATAACACGAGAATGGTTACAGGTGTGTGGTGATCACTGGGACTTGCCGTCTGCTCAAATTGTTTGTAAGCAGAGAGGATTCATAGGAGCTTTCAATGGTAATTTATAAGTGCCATTGTTACTAATTAAGTGACATTGTTTATAATAAGTGACATTGGTACTAAAAAAGTGACATTGTTAACAATAAGTGACATTGTAACAAATAAGTGACATTGGTACTTAATATTAAGTGACATTGGTACTTAATATTAAGTGACATTGGTATTAATAAGAGACATTGGTACTTAATATTAAGTGACATTGGTACTTAATATTAAGTGACATTGGTATTAATAAGAGACATTGGTATTAACAAGTGACATTGGTTCTTGTCTTAAAAAAAATCTTGCTTTAGATTTTTACTTATATGTGAAAAATAAAGGCAATTGCAGTATACTGTGTTCATAAGTCATTCTAACAAACAAAAACAATTTGCCTTACTTTTTCTTGGGTTCTGGTTTCACTGCTTTTTGCCATTTTAGCAAAAATGAATATACTCCTTTGGAAATAATTATCATAAAAAACATAAATGATTAACCATGGTTATTCTTATTCTATAAATTTGACAATCTAATCACTTACTATCATGTTCTTTCTTATTGCTCTGACATTGTGACGTAGAATTATTTAATTTAGGTTCAAGTATTATTTTGAAATAATATAAAAAGGCTTTGTATTTTTCCCCAGCTATTTCAGATAGTTCTTATCCAAGCAATGCAAGTCAGCCAGGTATAATTGTGAAATGTAATGGTACTGAGAAAACACTACAAGCCTGTGAGAGACATGAGATTGACTCGTGTAAGACAGTTGCTGGGGCTCAATGTAGAGGTATATTATTATTTTCTTCAAACTTGATTAAGCACTTCTCAATTTTTTATATCTTGTTCAGTGCTGATAGAATACCGTATAGCGGGTTATTTTCGCGGGTGTAAAATTTCGCATTTTTCATTGAATAAGGTATACGAAAAATTTTGGCGGTAATTATTTTGGTGGACTCAATATTTTTTAACATTACCTTTGCATGTACACTTTTAAATTGGCTGAATTTATTTTGGCGATTTTGTTCTATCCGCGAAAATAAGCGAAAATTTACACCCTGCGAAAATAACCCGCTATACGGTATTTATGTATACAATATAAATTATCAACAAACTTGACATCTTACACTTCTTGTTGCAAAAAATCTTTCTAAGAAATTCTAATAATGATAAGTCATAAAGATTTCATAATAAATTATGATCAGTTGAATGAAAAGACCCCTCTTTTTCTTACCATCAAGTTTATAATCTGAAGAAAAAGAATAGGAATTAGGACTTGAAAGAATAGAGTTTCAATATATAACTCTTTGAAATGTAACCTTATTTAGACATTGACATTATGGAGCCACTATGTAAGGTTAAATGAATACTTTAGTCGAAAAAGCGAGACTAAGCGATTCAACATTCCGTCGGCGGCGGCGTCAACAAATATTCACTCTGTGGTTAAAGTTTTTGAAAATTTAATAACTTTCTTAAACTATACTGGATTTCTACCAAACTTAGACAGAAGCTTGTTTATGATCATAAAATAGTATGCAGAAGTAAATTTTGAAAAAAAATTAATCCATTTTTTCCATATTATACTTTTAAATGGGTTTTTGCCAGGAAACAACACATTCACTCTGTGGTTAAATTTTTTTAAATTTAAAAAAAAATTTAATAACTTTCTTATACTATTTTAAATTTATACCAAACTTGGACAGAAGCTTGTTTATGATCAAAAGCTAGTATCTAGAAAGGAAATTTTGTCAAGATTTGGTACCTGTGTATCTATATTTTACTTATAAATGGACTTAGTTTTTCTTCCAGTTAATTTTACATACAGTCTGCTGTTAAAGTTTTTCAAACATTTATTCGATTCATAAACTATCCTGAAATTTTCAACAAACTTGGACAGAAGCTTCTTACAATCAAAAGATAGTATCAAGAGGAATATTTTTATTGATTGTTTTCCTCATTTTTGTTGAGCCTGGGAGTTACAGCAAAAGTAGGCGAGACACTGGGTTCCCCGGAACCCTTAGAAATTTTCTTTTGGGGGAAAGTTATTTTTGCCCACCAAATATTTTTGATTCTTAAAAGAAATCATTTAGAAATGAAAAAGTTTTAATTATTTGTAGAGATGTTTAAAGTACAACATAAACAAAGTTCACAATTACATGTATTTGGTACATATATACCGACTATATATTTTATAGTTAAGGGAGTTTGGAGTTTGTGGGCTTCATGGGGAGAATGTTCAGTGACCTGTGAAGACGGGATCAGGACAAGAAGAAGAGAATGTAATCACCCACCACCAAATAATGGAGGACAACCATGCCCTGGCAATGAAGTAGATTATAAGAACTGTACAATGATCATGTGTCCAGGTAACCATCAGATATAATTTAGATTTGTTTATTGTAATCCCTTACATGTTCCCTATATAAGGCTTTTGACCTGCTTGTAAGAACACTGTGAAATACATGTAGGCAGTAAACAAGTAAACAAAAATATCATTCAATAGTATTTTAAAGCAAAAGTTTGATTCATTTTTCAATTTGTATACTGTAGGAATGCTTATTTTGCTGTGCAATAATTTGAGTGTGAAACTTATCAATAGGTAATAAAGATAACACTATGTTGTAATATTCAAGGCATATGTGTTTTGCAACAACATAATGTAGGGTCACAATGATTGTGCAATATGCAGTGGAATCTGTATAGTCATTGGATGGTTAACTTAAGTATATTTCAGCCATTTTAAGTGACATACATGTGTGTGTGACTACACTCATCCATATTAGAAAGAGGTGAAAATCTCTAGATCTTATCCATGCCAATATCGAGCAATCTATGATTTACGTATCATCAAAAATTAAATTGCTGTATCTCCATTCTATTTCTGAAATTATTGCATTCTTTGATCAGACATCAGGACTACCAATACATTTGAAATTAGTTGTTTGTGATCAAGAAAAAAAGTTTTTTTTTAGATCACTGGAATTATGGACAAAGATAGATAACTCAATTGAAAATATTGACTAAAAACATGTCTTGATATCTGTAATTTTAGGAAAAATAATAAAAATAAATTTATTTTGTTTACTTTGTATTAATTAACAAAGAATGTGATAGTTTTCCAAAAAATAAACAGCTCTATTATTGAAGATGTTAGCACTGCCATGATTTATTTTGGTAATTTGAATTGCAGTGGATGGATTTTGGGCTGCCTGGTCTCCTTGGTCAGACTGTTCAGTCACATGTGAGAATGGTACCCAGTACAGAACAAGAGAATGTAATGACCCAAAACATGATGGTGCTGATTGTCCTGGAGATGACAGAGAAGTTAGAGGATGCTTTCCAAAAATGTGTCCAGGTAAATTTCTGCTTTCCAAAATATGTCTAGGAAAATTTCTGCATTCCAAAAATGTATCCAGGTAAATTTCTGCTTTCCAAAAATTTGTCACGGTTTATTTCTGAATAAGTTTTATACACACTGTGACAAAGATTACTATTTAAATGCTTCTAAGTAAATCTATGATATCCAAAAAAGTAGCTGAAGAAAAAAGTGATTTTTTTCAAAGTGTTAAAAATGGAAAAAACTATTGGTCAGCTATAAGACTATTAGTAAAATTAAAAAAAAAACAATTGTTTTTATTACAGTGGATGGTTACTGGACAGCATGGAAAAGTTGGTCTGAATGTTCGGCCACCTGTGGCTATGGAAATCGTAACCGTTCCAGAACTTGTGTTGAACCACTATATGAAGGTGCTCCATGTCCTGGTCCAGACTCGGAAATTGAAGCTTGTAACTCTTTCTCCTGTCCAAGTAAGTTATTTTTATTCATGTTTTGGATACAGGTACTTGTTATGTTCAAAGAGTACAGAATAAGAGGGGATAAGGTATCATGGGTAAAAAAAACTATGAGCTGAAGAAAAACAGAACATCAAGCCAATAAAGACAACAAGTCAACAATGTCAACCGAGTTACACACTACAAAGAATACAAAGATTGAGTTATAGGAACTCAACTTAAGTAGATGATTAACTCTGGTGCTCTTAGAGGGTATGCAGTTTCTCACATCATACTTTCATATTTTCCCACCTTTATGAACTGAATTTATGTCTGTTAAAAGACCAGGTTACAGTAAATGGGCTGTGTCACATGTTATGATAGAGTTTTGCATACAAGATTATCTCATTTAACTATAACTGAAAATCCAAAAATTACGCATTTATCTCTTTAATTGAATAAATAAAACTGATTGAATTCTTTCAAAATAGGTGAAAATTTGTGTAAAAAGCACATAAAGTCAGCAAAACAAGTTCTTATTTTTATCGAATGAAGTAGGTGGGTATAAGGACTGAAATATATATGTGTATAGCTTACGGCTTATTTGTATTATTAAAAAGTAAGTTTATTGATTACAAGTCTACTACCAATATGGCGATAATTATGCACACTTTTTAGAATTTCATAATATTTTTGTTTTTTGTACCTTTTGCATGGACTGGTTCATATAACAATATTTTTATAATGCAGTTGATGGATCGTGGAAACTTTGGGAGTCCTGGAGTGATTGTAGCACGACCTGTGGGGGCGGGGGGCGTAACAGAACAAGAGAATGTAATGAAGCCATGCACGGAGGTGGCGATTGTATTGGTGTTTCCAGTGAAACAGAAAGTTGTAACACACATAACTGTCCAGGTAACATTTGTTATAAAACCCAGATTCCTAGTGTTGCACATGCTTTTTCCCTTCCTATCCCATTTTAATCGCTTATTTTGCATAATCAGAAAATAAACAGTCACACTTGACGTAAAAATAATATGAATGAAGTTAAAAGATTTATGTCCTTGCAAAATTTATCTTAAAACAATTTTTTTAAGGATTGTCATAAATATTTCTGCATTTAGGTTAATCTTTGGTAGAGCTCAATTAGCTATTGATAGAATATGAATTTAATTGAATTTAATTTTCATTTAATTGAAAGATTATATGGAGGGGGTTATGGTAATTTTTTCTAGTAAAATACTTAGATAACATCTACTTGTCAAGTTTGGCTGTCCAAGCCATGAACTTGAAGCTTGTTTTTTATTTATTTTAAACCAATTTAAATGCTGGTATGCTAAAATTGCTTTAATATTAAAGAAAAACCTGCAGTTTCTTTGGTAAGAAATTTACCAGCAATTTAATTGGATCACACAAAATACTGTATACATTAAAATTTACATGCAAAGCAACCATAAATTTTGGCTTCAGTTGATGGTGTGTGGTTAGAATGGGCAGTGTGGAGCGATTGTTCATTATCCTGTGCGATTGGTTGGCAGTCCAGAAACAGAACTTGTCTTGGCCCTTTCTATGGTGGTGACAACTGTACAGGAGATCTATCTGAAGTACAAGACTGTATGTTGGTAGAATGTCCTGGTAAGTTTTAATTTGAAAATGTATTTACTATCAATTATCTCTCTTTACAGCATTATCAGAAAATAAGTCCTGATTATAGCCAATTATCTCCCTTTACTTTGTTACCTGAAAATAAGTCCTGATTGTAGCCAATTATCTCCCTTTACTGAATTACCTGAAAATGACCTCTTTTTTTTATCAGGTTGAAGATTGTTTTCTCTTGAATTATCAAAATGACTTTATCAAGATGAATCATTAAAACATTAAAAATATTGATCCTTATTAGCTCACCGGGCCAGAAGGGCCAAGTGAGCTTTTCTCATCACTTGGCGTCCGTCGTCCGTTGTCTGTCGTCCGTCGTCTGTCATCCGTCGTCTGTCATCCATCGTCTGTCGTCCGTCGTTAACTTTTACAAAAAATCTTCTTCTCTGAAACTACTGGGCCAAATTAAACCAAACTTGGCCACAATCATCATTGATGTATCTAGCTTAAAATTTATGTTTTTTTACCGGCAAACCAACCAAGATGGCCGCCATAGCTTAAAATAGAACATAGGGGTAAAATGCAGTTTTTGGCTTATAAGTCAAAAACCAAAGCATTTAAAGCAAATCTGACATGGGATAAAATTGTTTTTCAGGTCAAGATCTATCTGCCCTGAAATTTTAAGATGAATCAGACAACCCATTGTTGGGTTGCTGCCCCTAAATTGGTAATTTTTTATTTTGTTTACTGTTTTTGGTTATTATCTTGAATATTATTATAGATGGAGATAAACTGTCAACAGCAATAATGTTCAGCAAAGTAAGATTTACAAATAAGTCAGCATGACTGAAATGGTCAGTTGACCCCTTTAGGAGTAATTGTCCTTTATAGTCCATTTTTAACCATTTTTCGTAAATCTTAGTTAACTTTTACAAAAATCTTCTCTGAAACTACTGGGCCAAATTAAACCAAACTTAGCCACCATCATCATTGATGTATCTAGTTTAAAATTTGTGTTTTTTTATCCGGCCAACCAACATAGATGGCCACCATAGCTAAAAATAGAACATAGGGGCAAAATGCAGTTTTTGGCTTATAACTCAAAAACCAAAGCATTTAGAGCAAATCTGACATGGGGGGGGGGGGGGGGGGGGAAATTGTTAATCAGGTCAAGATCTATCTGCCCTGAAATTTTAAGATGAATCAGACAACCCATTGTTGGGTTGCTGCCCCTAAATTGGTAATTTTTTATTTTTTTTACTGTTTTTGGTTATTATCTTGAATATTATTATAGATGGAGATAAACTGTCAACAGCAATAATGTTCAGCAAAGTAAGATTTACAAATAAGTCAACATGACCAAAATGGTCAGTTGACCACTTTAGGAGTTATTGCCCTTTATAGTCAATTTTTAACCATTTTTCGTAAATCTTAGTTAACTTTTACAAAAATCTTCTCCTCTGAAACTACTGGGCCAAATTAAACCAAACTTAGCCACCATCATCATTGATGTATCTAGTTTCAAATTTGTGTTTTTTTACCCGGCCAACCAACCAAGATGGCCGCCATAGCTAAAAATAGAACATAGGGGCAAAATGCAGTTTTTGGCTTATAACTCAAAAACCAAAGCATTTAGAGCAAATCTGACATGGGGGGGGGGGGGGGGGGGGGGAATTGTTAATCAGGTCAAGATCTATCTGCCCTGAAATTTTAAGATGAATCAGACAACCCATTGTTGGGTTGCTGCCCCTAAATTGGTAATTTTTTATTTTTTTTACTGTTTTTGGTTATTATCTTGAATATTATTATAGATGGAGATAAACTGTCAACAGCAATAATGTTCAGCAAAGTAAGATTTACAAATAAGTCAACATGACCAAAATGGTCAGTTGACCACTTTAGGAGTTATTGCCCTTTATAGTCAATTTTTAACCATTTTTCGTAAATCTTAGTTAACTTTTACAAAAATCTTCTCCTCTGAAACTACTGGGCCAAATTAAACCAAACTTAGCCACCATCATCATTGATGTATCTAGTTTCAAATTTGTGTTTTTTTACCCGGCCAACCAACCAAGATGGCCGCCATAGCTAAAAATAGAACATAGGGGCAAAATGCAGTTTTTGGCTTATAACTCAAAAACCAAAGCATTTAGAGCAAATCTGACATGGGGGAAAAATTGTTAATCAGGTCAACATCTATCTGCCCTGAAATTTTAAGATGAATCAGACAACCCATTGTTGGGTTGCTGCCCCTAAATTGGTAATTTTAAGGAAATTTTACTGTTTTTGGTTATTATCTTGAATATTATTATAGATGGAGATAAACTGTAAACAGCAATAATGTTCAGCAAAGTAAGATTTACAAATAAGTCAACATGACCAAAATGGTCAGTTGACCCCTTAAGGAGTTATTGCCCTTTATAGTCAATTTTTAACCATTTTTCGTAAATCTTAGTTAACTTTTACAAAAATCTTCTTTTCTGAAACTACAGGGCCAAATTTTACCAAACATAGCCAGAATCATTATTAGGCTATCTAGTTTAAAATTTGTGTTTTTTTACCCGGCCAACCAACCAAGATGGCCGCAATAGCTAAAAATAGAACATAGGGGTAAAATGCAGTTTTTGGCTCATAACTCAAAAACCCAAGCATTTAGAGAAAATTGTTTATCTGGTCAAGGACTATCTGCCCTGAATTTTTTTTAGATGAATCGGACAACTGTTAGGTCCCTAAATTGGTAATTTTAAGGAAATTTTGCTGTTTTGGGTTATTATCTTTCATAAAATTTGTAAATTTTTACTAAAATTTTCCACTGAAACTACACGGTCAAGTTATTATAGATAGAAATAATTGTAAGCAGCAAGAATGTTCAGTAAAGTAAGATGTACAAACACATCACAATCACCTAAACACAATTTTGTCATGAACTGTCTGCTTCCTTTGTTCACATATATACCAAGGTGAGCGACACAGGCTCTTTAGAGCCTCTAGTTATTTTCCTTACAACTTGCAGTTATGTGTACTGAAAAGTATGCATTAAAATTGCCTTGAAATTTTTAATTTTTGCTTACTTAATCACACCTATAATAAATAAACCTTATAAGCTATGTTTTCAAATTTTATTAACCCTTGGTAACTTTGAAATGAAGTTTCAAGTTTGCATATTCATAGATATATGAATATGTGGTGTTAGTGCCAATCTGTGTCTGACAGTGTCAGTCTGAGCAAATTGTAAAAAATAAAGATATGTTTCTATGTGTCTCAAGATTATAAGTTTGATATTTCATTATTAAAATATGTCATGTTTTTTAGTTGATGGTGTGTGGCAGCCCTGGTCTCTGTGGGATAGCTGTAATATTACATGTGGTGGAGGAGGACAGAATAGATATAGGACTTGTATACAACCTCAGTTTGGAGGTGCTCCTTGCAACGGATCAGAGATTGATTATAAAGATTGTAATATACACCACTGCCCTGGTAATGCTTCTTATACTGAATCATATATTTGTCAGTGATAGATGGTCTACAGTCTATAGCATTTACTCATAGAAGAATATTAGCACACATACACACTAAATATAACATTGCATTAGCCTATTAAAACAAGTTAGCACACATACACACTAAATATAACATTGCATTAGCCTATTAAAACAAGTTAGCACACATACACACTAAATATAACATTGCATTAGCCTATTAAAATAAGTTAGCACACATACACACTAAATATAACATTGCATTAGCCTAGTAAAACAAGTTAGCCCACATACACACTAAATATAACATTGCATTAGCCTAGTAAAACAAGTTAGCACACATACAAACTTAATATAACATTGCATTAGCCTAGTAAAACAAGTGTATAAGAAAACTTTGTAAATGACATATTAATGCCATACATGTTATTTTATTTGGAGGGGGAAGGGTTTGGCAGATATCTTTTATACCTAAATAGCAAATCTTAAAATGAGATATGTTAGCAGTAATGGTATATTTTCCCATTTGAATACAAGAAGATAAAAGGCTCAAAACAAGTATGTGACATAGATTGTTTTGTGCTCAGTGTCCAGTGGCAAATATTGCATGCATATTCAGAACAGACCAAATCAATATATCCAAAAAGTAATCTCTACAATATGTTACATATGGGATGAAAGAAAGAAATTTCTATCCCACGTAAAATGAAAGCTTTGGATTAAAAGTTCCAATTACTATTGAACTTTGATTAGTATTTATAAATCTAAATAAGCACCTCTATAATATTGATTTTACTTCCAAATTTAAGATATCAAGGGATGACAAATTATTCAAAAATGTTCAATGGGTCAACTGCTTTAAAAAAAAGCCTTTATACTATCTTTTTCTTTGTTTGAAAGTTGAAAGTTCTTACAAAACAAATCAACAATTACTACTAGTATATTCTGCACCAATATTAGAATGAGCAAGTGTTTTATTTTTACATTTCTTATTAGGTTGCAGAGTGTTTGAATTTTGTTTGATTATAAACACTCAAATATATAACAAAATCACAAAGCTAGATAGCAGTTCCAACATATATTAGAATCTATACACATATTTAACAAATTATAAATTAATGTAAAGTGTTATATTTTTGTGTGGTTTGAATCCAAGGATTTCTAGGTTTTGTAGTACTCTTTAAAAGTCCAATTACCACATATTTAACTTGGGAAGTTTGTCAAGAAAATAGCAATGATAATAACAAAGCCTCACCAAAATTTCACACTACATTATGTTGGTATATTTTTTGTATTTTCAATAAACAAATAACAAGAAGTTTATAATATGTAAGCAAATAAGTAAGTAAGTAAGTAAGTAATTATTTATTATAGTGACATGTGTATCACAACATACATTTATACAATTATATACATAGCAATTTTATATTTACACCCGGCCCATTGGACCTATATGTCACTTTAAACAATATGATATCGTATCCGAAAACGTAAAAATTTACAAAATAAAAATACAGAATTAGAAGTAAAGTTGTTTTTTTCTATGAATAAAAGCCGAATTTACAAATTTTGCAGTTTGAATTTGACAGTTTTTTAATAAATGGATAAGTTTTTCGTTATTGTCACTAAAATTGTCTAAACTAACTAAATAACTATGGATTTTTGTTCGTTTGATTTTTATTTCATAATTGTAAATAAGAAATAAAATGGCTGAACATCCATCACTTATATATGTTTAATTTCCTGAGATCAATGCAGAGGCAGAAACATTTATGAAAATGTTGCTGTTCTTAAGAGATAATCTCTGTATTTATAAGTATAAGTTTACAAATCTTTAATATCCTAGTGAATGGTACTTGGTATGCATGGAGTAACTGGACCGACTGTTCAACTACATGTGGTGGAGGACTCCAGACAAGGAATCGGACCTGTGAACAACCAATGTATGGGGGATACTATTGTGAGGGCCCAGATGAGGAGATAAGAAATTGTAGTACTCATCACTGCCCAGGTTTGTTCAGAGTTTATATAGTCGATGATTGTGGTTTTATATGAGTTATGATTTAAGAAGTGAAAATCAAACATTAATTTTTCTAGTAATTTTAGAAATCCTTCTTTAATGAATTTGCATCCTGAACTGATACTTGTTTTTTAGTCTTAGATTTTTGCAATGACTGTTACAAATGCTTTCAGATATAATCACTAAAAAAGACAAAAGAATATTCTGCAATATGTTTCGTGAACAATTGTTTTTTTTAATTGTCTTTCCGATATTAAGCAATGATATATATTCATTCTATTTGCAAATTATTGAGATAAAGTTATGATTTTTTTTTAGAATTTATTTTTTCTCATTTAAAAATCTTAAAAGTAACAATGAATTCAAAAATTCTTTTTATTTGATCTATCTTCCTAACCTGCATGTACTATCCTACTTTTGACAAAAATCTTTAAATCTCATTGCATTATAGCAATCATACATTATATGAGCATCAAAAAGTCAGCAGTAGGGAAATTCACTATAAAAGGACTTTAAAAAAAGGATATTCAGGAAAATATAGGGTTTATAAAGTATTGAGGATTCTAGTGAGAGTTTAATCTCAGGGTTACAGGATTGTAGTAACAGAACGGTTGTATCATCATAACATCTTACTATTGTGGCTTCAATTGAAATATAAAAGTTCATCAACTTGTACAGTAAATGATAAAAATGTTATGTCACAAGAATATTTGAAATTCTATTTTTCTACTTTGTTTGATTTTCACTATTATTTATACCTTTTTTTTTATATTACCCTTGCATGTTACCCAAATCTTTTCTCTCCTGTAATCTGCAGTGTTGTTAACTATATATGGTAAGTTCATGACTCACTGCTGATTTGCAGTGAAAAAAACCATGTATTGTATTTAGACTTGTATAAACCCTATTTTTTTTAAGACACTAGCTAGGAAAAGAACAATTGCATTTCAGTGTTGTATAAGATTTATTATAAATTTTCCTGAAAAAAATGATTGAAAAGAACTTATATTCAAACTAGTCAACTGAATGTCTAAAAGTCTTCATTCAAACAATATGCAAATATCTGTGAAAATACATGTTTGACTATGTTTTCCATCACTGGTGTGTAATTATTAGTTAGTATGAAATAATGTTACATCTCCTCCACATCCACACTGTGTTCTATGACAAATGTGGTTGCTGTGTATTAGTGTAGTTACACTTGTGTGCTGTGATTTGACTGCACATGTAATTTTGTAGTTGATGGTCATTGGGAAGATTGGTCAGATTGGGCAGTCTGTCCTGTGACCTGTGGAGGAGGAAGGCATAACAGGTCAAGGTTATGTGTTGAGCCATTGTATGGAGGTCATTACTGTGATGGGAATAGCTCTGAAATCCAGGATTGTAATGTACAGGACTGTCCAGGTAGGTATTCATAGTCTTAAAAAATATATTTTCATATCATTGCAAATTATGCAATTTCTGCAAATTAAAATTGGTCTTAAAATTTGAAAAAATATTTAGTCATTAAAATTTATAAAGCATGAAAGTTATATATGCTAAACTATTAAACATAGATGACTCAAATTAATGGCTTCAACACTGACAACCATTTTTATCTTTCTGTCCGTTTGTAAAGTATCTTAAAAAAACAACCCCAAAACTAAAACACAAGTATTTAATTGTCTCTGTTTTTTTTCTAGCTGAAAAATTAACACTGTTAACCTTCTGTTCATAGAAGTTTAGTTGCAAAATTATTTTGTTTCTAATTTGAAGTTGATGGTCAATGGGATCTTTGGACAGACTGGTCAGATTGTACATTAACTTGTGGGTCTGGTACACAGATGAGGAACCGTACCTGTGTAAATCCTCAATTTGGAGGATCTTCTTGTATGGGGGATAGTACAGAAGAACAGTCTTGTAACAAACACCACTGCCCAGGTAAGTGGACTATTACACCTGTGTAAATCCTCAGTTTGGAGGATCTTCCTGTATGGGGGATAGTACAGAAGAACAGTCTTGTAACAAACACAACTGCCCAGGTAAGTGGATTATTACACCTGTGTTAATCCTCAGTTTGGAGGATCTTCTTGTATGGGGGATAGTACAGAAGAACAGTCTTGTAACAAACACCACTGCCCAGGTAAGTGGATTATTACACCTGTGTTAATCCTCAGTTTGGAGGATCTTCTTGTATGGGGGATAGTACAGAAGAACAGTCTTGTAACAAACACCACTGCCCAGGTAAGTGGACTATTACACCTGTGTAAATCCTCAGTTTGGAGGATCTTCTTGTATGGGGGATAGTACAGAAGAACAGTCTTGTAACAAACACCACTGCCCAGGTAAGTGGACTATTACACCTGTGTAAATCCTCAGTTTGGAGGATCTTCTTGAATGGGGGATAGTACAGAAGAACAGTCTTGTAACAAACACCACTGCCCAGGTAAGTGGATTATTACACCTGTGTTAATCCTCAGTTTGGAGGATCTTCTTGTATGGGGGATAGTACAGAAGAACAGTCTTGTAACAAACACCACTGCCCAGGTAAGTGGATTATTACACCTGTGTTAATCCTCAGTTTGGAGGATCTTCTTGTATGGGGGATAGTACAGAAGAACAGTCTTGTAACAAACACCACTGCCCAGGTAAATGGACTATTACACCTGTGTAAATCCTCAGTTTGGAGGATCTTCCTGTATGGGGGATAGTACAGAAGAACAGTCTTGTAACAAACACCACTGCCCAGGTAAGTGGACTATTACACCTGTGTAAATCCTCAGTTTGGAGGATCTTCTTGTATGGGGGATAGTACAGAAGAACAGTCTTGTAACAAACACCACTGCCCAGGTAAGTGGACTATTACACCTGTGTAAATCCTCAGTTTGGAGGATCTTCTTGTATGGGGGATAGTACAGAAGAACAGTCTTGTAACAAACACCACTGCCCAGGTAAGTGGACTATTACACCTGTGTAAATCCTCAGTTTGGAGGATCTTCTTGTATGGGGGATAGTACAGAAGAAGAGTCTTGTAACAAACACCACTGCCCAGGTAAGTGGACTATTACACCTGTGTAAATCCTCAGTTTGGAGGATCTTCTTGTATGGGGGATAGTACAGAAGAACAGTCTTGTAACAAACACCACTGCCCAGGTAAGTGGACTATTACACCTGTGTAAATCCTCAGTTTGGAGAATCTTCTTGTATGGGGGATAGTACAGAAGAAGAGTCTTGTAACAAACACCACTGCCCAGGTAAGTGGACTATTACACCTGTGTAAATCCTCAGTTTGGAGGATCTTCTTGTATGGGGGATAGTACAGAAGAACAGTCTTGTAACAAACACCACTGCCCAGGTAAGTGGACTATTACACCTGTGTAAATCCTCAGTTTGGAGGATCTTCTTGTATGGGGGATAGTACAGAAGAAGAGTCTTGTAACAAACACCACTGCCCAGGTAAGTGGACTATTACACCTGTGTTAATCCTCAGTTTGGAGGATCTTCTTGTATGGGGGATAGTACAGAAGAACAGTCTTGTAACAAACACCACTGCCCAGGTAAGTGGACTATTACACCTGTGTAAATCCTCAGTTTGGAGGATCTTCTTGTATGGGGGATAGTACAGAAGAACAGTCTTGTAACAAACACCACTGCCCAGGTAAGTGGACTATTACACCTGTGTTAATCCTCAGTTTGGAGGATCTTCTTGTATGGGGGATAGTACAGAAGAACAGTCTTGTAACAAACACCACTGCCCAGGTAAGTGGACTATTACACCTGTGTTAATCCTCAGTTTGGAGGATCTTCTTGTATGGGGGATAGTACAGAAGAACAGTCTTGTAACAAACACCACTGCCCAGGTAAGTGGACTATTACACCTGTGTTAATCCTCAGTTTGGAGGATTTTCTTGTATGGGGGATAGTACAGAAGAACAGTCTTGTAACAAACACCACTGCCCAGGTAAGTGGACTATTACACCTGTGTTAATCCTCAGTTTGGAGGATCTTCTTGTATGGGGGATAGTACAGAAGAACAGTCTTGTAACAAACACCACTGCCCAGGTAAGTGGACTATTACACCTGTGTTAATCCTCAGTTTGGAGGATCTTCTTGTATGGGGGATAGTACAGAAGAACAGTCTTGTAACAAACACCACTGCCCAGGTAAGTGGACTATTACACCTGTGTTAATCCTCAGTTTGGAGGATCTTCTTGTATGGGGGAGAGCACAGAAGAACAGTTTTGTAACAAACACCACTGCCCAGGTAAGTGGACTATTACACCTGTGTTAATCCTCAGTTTGGAGGATCTTCTTGTATGGGGGATAGAACAGAAGAACAGTCTTGTAACAAACACCACTGCCCAGGTAAGTGGACTATTACACCTGTGTTAATCCTCAGTTTGGAGGATCTTCTTGTATGGGGGATAGTACAGAATAACAGTCTTGTAACAAACACCACTGCCCAGGTAAGTGGACTATTACACCTGTGTTAATCCTCAGTTTGGAGGATCTTCTTGTATGGGGGAGAGCACAGAAGAACAGTTTTGTAACATACACCACTGCCTAGGTAAGTGGACTATTACACCTGTGTAAATCCTCAGTTTGGAGGATCTTCCTGTACGGGGGATAGCACAGAAGAACAGTCTTGTAACAAACACCACTGCCCAGGTAAGTGGACTATTACACCTGTGTTAATCCTCAGTTTGGAGGATCTTCTTGTATGGGGGAGAGCACAGAAGAACAGTCTTGTAACATACACCACTGCCCAGGTAAGTTGACAATCACACCTGTGTAAATCCTCAGTTTGGAGGATCTTCTTGTATGGGGGAGAGCACAGAAGAACAGTTTTGTAACATACACCACTGCCCAGGTAAGTGGACTATTACACCTGTGTTAATCCTCAGTTTGGAGGATCTTCTTGTATGGGGGATAGCACAGAAGAACAGTCTTGTAACAAACACCACTGCCCAGGTAAGTGGACTATTACACCTGTGTAAATCCTCAGTTTGGAGGATCGTCTTGTATGGGGGATAGCACAGAAGAACAGTCTTGTAACAAACACCACTGCCCAGGTAAGTGGACTATTACACCTGTGTAAATCCTCAGTTTGGAGGATCTTCTTGTATAGGGGATAGCACAGAAGAACAGTCTTGTAACAAACACCACTGCCCAGGTAAGTGGACAATCACACCAGATATTAGATTATAGGTATGAGGTAAGGATTATATTAGGGTTCAAATAAGGGTATGAAGTTCTAACGAAATAGGGTAGTTCCATTGTTGCTTCATTTGGTTGTAAATCAGCGGTGCTATTTCAGTTACCCAAATGACACTTTCTAAACAGTGCCTAAATATGATTAATATTTTTCTATCACAGCGGAATAATATTTTGTGTTACTGTATATAGTCATTTTACCTTTATATTATATTTATGCTATGTCACAGAGAATGTTGTTGAATCAACTCTAATGAGAATATTTTGTGGCACTCATCTTTTGTAAATAACTATAAGAAAAAAAGTGATACAACTCTCAGCTAGAGACCAAATGACACAGAAACTAACATCTATAGGTCACAGTACAAAGTTCAACAATGAGTAAACTCCATTCTGACCTCTTCTCTTGAAATAATTCAAGTAGTTATTTCAATTTGGGGTGGCGGGGGGGGACTCAAATAAGTACATGAAAACTTAATGTGAAATGTTTCTTTTTCGACTATTCCTGTTGGAAGACAATACTGGATATGGAAAAAATATGTGAATGCAGTTTAAAAAAAAAAAAAAATCTGCTTGTTCTTTTTTCAGATATTAGGAAAATTATGATTAAGACAATTTTATGTCAATACACCAGTGATAAATACAACCTTGAATGCCTCTTATTTGATTTTATACTTTTTTTTTAAATTAACAATCTAAGATATTTGTTACAGTGGATGGATATTGGCTAGAATGGTCAGAGTGGGATGAATGTTCTGCTTCTTGTGGTGATGGTGAACAGATGAGGAACAGAACCTGCATGGACCCCTTGTATGGTGGTAAATCATGTGACGGAAACATGAATGAAACAAAACACTGTAACATTAAAAGCTGCGCAAGTAAGGAGGATATAATCCTATCACTTAAAATGTGGATTCAATTCTTTTAGTGGGTACCAATTTTATCACGGATTCAGTAAAACTTCAAGGATATTTGATTTGTGGTTTCGTCAAATTCTGCATATAAGCTTGTATTAATGTGTAACTTGTTGGAACATTTGAATTCATGTTTCCCCTGTATCCACAAAAATTGGTATCCCATGAATGATAATGAATCCACAATAGTCATTTTGTCTATACATCCTGTTATATGTATATTGGAAATATGAATCAATTTATATCATGTATATTTCAAAGTACTTCACTATTTTATAGATGTATATATCAATCAGTAATACAAGCTTTATATTAACATTTTATACAGGTATTTATTATAGTTTTTCATGTTTTGCTTGAACCCTCCTGCTTTTCTGCTTAGTGTAAATGTTTTGTATATCACAAACAGAAAGTATTCTGTAGAAAAATTCAATCATGAAAAAAAAATCACATGAGTTTTGAATTTGATTTTCAATAATAAATAATTTCTCAGTTTAAATATACCAGTTTAACAGGAAAAAGTGTGATTGAATTTCATAGACAATAAAGTGAATTCAATTTGTGTTTAATATTGAGCATGTTAAGAGGGGAAACAACTTACTTCATGTTTTCTTTCAATCGGTCAAATCTATTTGAATTTCAGTAAAAGTTTTGTAAAAAGTTTTGGTTGTTGAATTAAAACTTTCAATAAGAGTATTTGCTTATTTTCATCCTATTTAAAGATGTGTGTGTCCTTTAATGTAACCTTTGTCTGTCCATCCTCCTATCCATGTATTTATTGTGTGACACCCGTTTTAATAGCAATTTCTTCATACATAATTTTAGTCCAACATAATAATGTGATTAAGCTAAACTATTATACATGTTTTAAGAATCCTTGCACACAATTCCCTGTGCTATTCATGGCATGTATACCAGTTAGACCAATTTTTCCCAGAAAATGCAAATCATAGATTTGTTGATGTTTTAGTTAAAGTTGTATCTTGTTAATGTTACTGTATCAATGAACAGTAGCTGAGCAGCAACTAATTTCACGAAATTCTTACGATAGATATGCTAGTAAGTTGTTAGCATTTCAGTATAACTCATGATCCATTTTGAAAAGAGCAACTGGGGCATTAAGAGCTTTTGTTGAAAATAGAATTTTACTGCTTGACCAATTGCAAGAAAATTGTGATAAGGTCAGAAAAATTATTGTTATAATCTATTATTTTCGTCATTTATCATTTGTTTCTCCAGTAAAATAACCTTTTTTTCGCTTTGAAAAGAAATATATATTTATGATAAAAATTCCCTACATCATCCAACACACATTCAATATAAGAGTGTACCATTGTATTAGTTGTTGTAATCCATTGATCACACTGCTTTTCACTGCTATACCTAGGCTTTAGATTATTATGTTTAGTAGTAGAACATTTATTTAGTTGACGGTATTTGGATGCCATGGACAGAATGGTCAGATTGTGACCTGACATGTGGAGGTGGAACAAGATTCCGTAACAGAACCTGTAATGGACCATATTTAGGTGGGGAGGAGTGTAATGGAACAGCTTTAGAGACAGATTTCTGTTCAATGACACCTTGTCCAGGTATGATACTACATAAAATATAACTGGAGGCAAGAGGTGCTTGCAATCAAATTGTTAATACAAATAAAATTGAGAATGGAAATGGGGAATGTGTCAAAGTATACAAATCTGTGAACATTTCTTTAAATTGTAAAAAAAAAAGTTAAAAAGGAGATTTTTAAACAATGTAAGTTTAATATGATGTGTAAAGGAATGTTAAGTTATTTCATAATACATTCTTGCCCAAATGTTATTGATGGATAATTACCTAATTTGGCAATAATACCATATCTCCTCATCATCTCTAGATCACTACAAATCTAAACCTTTCCTGTATGGAAATGGGGAATGTATCAAAGAGACAACAACCTGACCATAGAAAAAACAACGGCAGAAGGTCACCAACAGGTCTTCAATGTAATGAGAAATTCCTGCACCCGGAGGCGTCCTTCAACTGGCACAAAAACAAATATATACTAGTTCAGTGATAATGAACGCCATACTAATTGTTGTGTAATTATTTTTTTAAAAGTTGATGGAATGTTTACTCCGTGGATGCCATGGACTGGTTGTGATGTGTCTTGTGGAGGAGGGTCAAAGTCACGTAAAAGGTTTTGCAATGGACCATATTATGGAGGAAGGGATTGTAATGGCAGTTTAAGTGAAGTAGAAGACTGTTCAACAGGCCCATGTCCAGGTGTGTCTTTAATAGGAATTATTTGATAATTTGCTTAATAAGTCATTATTTTAATTTCTTTGGTAATTGGTAAAATTCCCATTGGAAATATCCTAAAAATCAATAGAGATGCACATATGAAAAACAAAATGGAAAGATTTTCTTGTCTTTTTATTTAAGTATTCAGTTATTCAGCTTGAAAACTTCTAGCAGTTGTGCCATTTTATGCCATGTTTTCAGTGGTTCTTATCATAAAAAGGGGGGATGAATGACATTTGAACGTTGTTCTTGAATTTTTTACAGGCTTTTTGTCGAGCCTTCAACTTTAGTTGGAAAAAAGCGAGACTAAGCGATCCTGCATTCCGGTGTCGTCGGCGGCGTCCACAAATATTCACTCTGTGGTTAAAGTTTTTGAAATTTTAATAACTTTCTTAAACTATACTGGATTTCTACCAAACTTAAACAGAAGCTTGTTTATGATCATAAGATAGTATCCAGAAGTACATTTTGTAAAAATAAAATTCCATTTGTTCCGTATTTTACTTTTAAATGGACTTAGTTTTTTCTGCGGAGAAACATAACATTCACTCTGTGGTTAAAGTTTTTAGAATTTTAGTAACTTTCTTAAACTATCCTGGGTTTGTACCAAACTTGGATAGAAGCTTGTTTATGATCATAAGATAGTATCCAGAAGTAAATTTTGTAAAATAAATAAATCAATTTTTCCGTATTTAACTTTTAAATGGACTTAGTTTTTTTCTGCGGGGATATATTACATTCACTCTGTGGTTAAAGTTTTTAAAATTCGAATAGCTTTCTTAAACTATCCTTGGTTTGTACCAAACTTGGACAGAAGCTTATTTATGATCATAAGATAGTATCCAGAAGTAAATTTTGTAAAAAGATAACTCCATTTTTTCTATATTTTACTTTTAAATGGACTTAAGATTTTCTTCCAGTTAACATTACATACAGTCTGCAGTTAAAGTTTTCAAAACATTTATTAGATCTATTAACTATCCTAGATTTTTATCAAACTTGGACAGAAGCTTCTTACAATCATAAGATAGTATCAAGAGGAATATTTTTCTTGATTTTTTCCTCATTTTGGTTGAGCCTGCGATTTACAGCAAAAGTAGGCGAGACACTTGGTTCCGCGGAACCCTTACAAATTTTTGTAATAAAGTTTGTAAATGATTTTAGTTGATGGAATGTTTACGGAATGGACTCTTTGGCAAAGTTGTCCTGTGACTTGTGGTGGAGCAGAACACCAGAGAGAGAGAATTTGTGTTGGACCATTCTATGGAGGAGCTGATTGTGATGGTGATAGTATAGATAACAGAAAATGTAACGAAAATCCATGTCCAGGTAGGTTTCAGCCTTTGGGCTTCAGACAGAAACGTGTACTATCAGTATAGTTCTGTTTCACTTTTCCTCATTTTTATGTCTTAACTTCAACATTCTTAATTTATTATAATGGGCCTTACACAGCACATACTACATCATAGCCTTTCATGTATTTGACATGTCTTTGATTATGAACTTTTCTTGTTATTTTCACTGACAATGCTTGGAGGATTTTCTACTAAATGTATCTGAACAGAACTTTTAAAGATGCAGCACAATATAGCTGTTCAAATTTTCTTGTTTCAAACAAGAGCTAAAAGAATTTTCAGTGAAATTGAAAAATGACGGTACCAGCAGTACTACTTCTACTGAGATAGCCAAAAAAATCATATCTATATAGAATATTTTTGTTTTTTAGTTGATGGTGAGTGGAGTCTGTGGTCACAATGGGCTGACTGTACAGTAAGTTGTGGAGGTGGTACAGCAAGACGGTATCGTTTCTGTACACCAAGTACTAATGGCGGAGAAGATTGTGAAGGACTTGGTGAAGAATTACTGGAATGTAACAACCAGAGTTGTCCAGGTGAGTTTCATCAATGTTTAATCTTTACTCAAAGAAAGTTCTAAATTTCAATTTAGTTTTTCTGTCATGAAAATAAACACTGTAAATTGCATGCATTTATTATTGCGTTTTTGTCAATTATGACTAAAATGCAATTCTTATTTTTGTGATACTTAGAAATATTCTATTAATTTATGTAAAAAATTTCAAAATGCTAGTTTAAATTGTAGGGATTATTACTCTGTCACATTTTTTGCAATAACAAAAACATTGCAATAATTTTCTGAATTTACAGTATGGAAAATTTTGTTAGCTTAATTTTGGAAGGCGTTGAACTTCTGAAGTTGAAAAAAAATTATAAGCATTTAAGTAATACATAATAATGGGTATATTTCAGTTAATGGAGTGTTTGGAGAATGGACAGGATGGTCTGATTGCACTAAGATGTGTGGTGGAGGGGACACATATAGAAACAGAACCTGTATTGGTCCATGGTTTGGTGGTCAGCCATGTGATGGACAATGGAATCAAAATAGTACTTGTAATGAACATGATTGTCCAGGTAATAGTGAAAATATAATAACATGTTACTGTGTATAAAAAAAGTGGTGTCTGTGTCTATATCTGTATCTGTTTCTGTATCTGCATGAGAACATTGAAGAAACCAATTCTGGCTTTTACTCACCTCAACAGTATATTTTTATAGCATCAATTGTGAATTGATGCCATGAAAATTGGTGATGTTATCCAATCAAAATGAACTTTACAAACGATGTTGCTTTAGAATGTGATTTTTATGCAACATGTCTCTAGATGTCTTCTGTTTTGTAGTGTCATTGTGTTGCTGCCTCTTTAAATTATATATATCTCAGCTCCTTTACTCATACTTAAAAAAAATCTAAAGGGCTGACAATAAAAAAAGTCCATAATTTTGTAGTTGATGGTTACTGGGACGTTTGGAAGGCTTGGGGTGTATGTAATGTTTCCTGTGGTGGCGGTATGCAAATTCGATTACGTGAATGTATAATGCCGCTCCATGGTGGCCAAGGATGTGATGGAACTAATACTGATAGTCAAGAATGCAATACAAACCATTGTCCAAGTAAGTATCTTGGTCACCTCATTTTAAAACATGAATCTAAAATCTAAAACAAAAACGAAAACGAAAACTACCAGTAGTTCATTCTGCTTCATTTTATTGTCTTTTCTTAATTGAATAGATAAATACTTTTGATTATTTATCTTAACTCCTTTACTCCCTGTCATATATGTCTATGTACAAATTTGACCTGGA
Source organism: Mytilus trossulus (assembly GCF_036588685.1). Classification (NCBI taxonomy): domain Eukaryota; kingdom Metazoa; phylum Mollusca; class Bivalvia; order Mytilida; family Mytilidae; genus Mytilus; species Mytilus trossulus. The sequence goes on from NC_086373.1 coordinate 13,515,200, forward strand.
TGCTGACAAGGAAGATTTTGGGCTCATTTGTCGTCCTGTTATGTTTTATGCTTGTAAATGGAAATGTACAAATTCTAACCCAGAAAAACATAAACTTTGTACGACATTAAAAGAATATTTTATTTTTGAAAATATTTAAGGGAAGAATAGACCATATCAACAAACAAATCTTTCAGGAAAAAGGCATACAAAAAACAACTAAAAAAGGCAACAGCGGTCCAGATAACATAACTTGGTACAGGCACAAATGAGTGCAGCATGGTGAAACCAATTTTACATGAGCTCAAACCTCCCTATTGCCCTTTTTTGACTATATGACATTGTTAACACAATAACAAATATGCACAGTAAATCTATTTAAAAAAAAAAAATTATGATTCAAATGTGTTGAAGTAATTGTATTGCAAAGAGCTGAACATATACTACATTATTCTTATCTTTTTCTTACAGGTTAAATAATAAATAAGGTTTTTAGTTGCAATAGTTAGGCAGATTGTTTTTTTTTTAAGTTGCGAATTAATTCATTTGTTAACCATTGCTTCCTTGCATGATAGATGAGATAGTACGTAGTGAAATAGAGTTAGATCACTTAGTTACATAGAGTAATGTGCACCTTTGTTTACAATAACACATTTAGAGTTAGAATTTATACAAGGTTTAGTCAGATTGTATATGACTAACATAAGTATGAGCATTGATTTTTTAGAAAATGTATGAAATATTTATATAATTTGTTTTATATTTTTGTATGCATAATTATATTGATATTTTAGAAATGAATTTAGCTAAGGATGTTTAAGAGACAATATGTGTTTTTTTAGAAAATGGCCATAAGATATATCATCTTGCCATTTAAAAAATTTTGATTATGATGTAGTTCAGGAACATATATATTGTTAGATATTCTGTTCCCACTGTAGTTTCAACAGTTATGGTACACATTCAAAACTGCATTACCTATTACCTACAAATATTGCATGTATATTCTTTTTTCTTGATCCCTATGAACTTAATAAATTATGTATTTAAATCAGTTGATGGAGAGTGGAAAGAATGGGGAGACTGGAATCACTGCAGTACAACATGTGGAGGTGGCATACAGTCACGCAATAGGGAGTATGTAGAACCGCAGTATGGTGGTGCTCCTTGTCAAGGAAACAATACAGATTATATGTCTTGTAATGACTTTGAGTGTCCAAGTAAGTCAGTCTGCCTGCAAGTATGTGAATATAAATGAATTTGTAGCATATATGAAATGTTTTACAAAAGCTTAATTAAGTGATGACATCTAAAACATTCTTAGTGTTAGGGAAATATTTTATCTTTAATTTAAAGAAACATCATAGATGTAACTTGTACCCTTAAATTTATTTTTTAAGGACACCTGTTTTAAAATGAATTTGTACCTATTCAGTTCTCTATACATGTATTTAGTTTCCTGATTAAATCATGAAAAAAATGAAAAAAATAGATATTTTTCAGTAATCTTTAGAAAAATAGTGATGAACTGATTTTCAAATGCAAAATCTCATATTTTGTTTTCTGTTTCAATATTAAACTTTAATAATAATTTGATAGACTAATTGTAATAATTAGATACTAAGTACATGTACTTAAAAGAAGGCATCAATTTAATACTATATATATGAATATCATTTAGCTTAAACTTATATAATATTTATTAAAATGTTTATCAACGTAAAAAGTATTTTTACTTTAATTTTTATCTCTCAAGTTGACGGTGTTTGGAATGAATGGGAGTCATGGAGTAAATGCACCTTAACTTGTGGTACTGGGACACAGTTTAGGAATAGAACTTGTGAAGGTCCTTTTTTCGATGGTGCTCCATGTAACGGGAGTGATTTAGAAACACAGGACTGTAATACACACAACTGCCCATGTGAGTAAATGGATTTTTGTTCATGGCTTTATTGTTTAGTTAACCTCAAACAACACAACACACTTTAAAATAAAAGAGAAAACAAAAAAAAATAATAATCATAAAATATGGTAAAAAAATCAGTGTTGTGTATTTGAAAAAAAAAGAAATGGATGATTGTGTATGGTAAAAGAAAAAGACAGCTTAACTTGTGGTTAAATGTATAAAGACAGTGTTGTCTTAACAAAATATACGCTTGATGAAAACATTGAAAGTTTCTTTCATCAATTAAACCACACTACCATTTCTAGAGAATTTAAAATCAGTAGAATTTGAACAATTGAAATTGTTATTTGCACAATAAATCTAATAATGAGAAAGAGGAGAATAACAGTAAAAAATCATTTTTAAATTGTGTAAACATTGATGCTATGATATAATCAATCTTAATCAATATGAATTATCTAGTGGATGGAATCTTCAGTGAGTGGAGTGACTGGTTCCTCTGTAGTGCCACTTGTGGTGGGGGAGAGCAGTTGAGGAACAGAACATGTACTGGTCCATACTATGGTGGTGCTCCCTGTGAAGGGATGTACAATGACTCACAATCATGTAATGGGCATGAATGTCCAAGTAAGTTAATTACGACTTATCTATAGTATACATTTATGAAAGTGGAAATTTTAAAACACATACAACCAAAGAAATAAAAATTTTCTTATCAGACTACACTACGGTAAACTTAAAATCCTTTAGAAATCTCAGTATAAGCCCTGTATCCAGAAAATTCTAATAGAAACTAGAAACTGACATTTTATATCAATATAACTGGCCAATATTATATTTTTATAAAAAAAGAAGATGTGGTATGATTGCCAATAAGACAACCATCCACAAGAAACCAACATGACACAGAAATTGACAACTATAAGTCAGAGCAAACCCTTCAATAATGAGCAAAGCCCATACCGCATAGTCAGCTATGAAAGGCCCTGAAATGACAATGTAAAACAATTCAAACGAGAAAACTAACGGCCTTATTTATATTTATATATTGTGTTTTTTATAACAGCCTAAATTTTCAATTGCATTGGAAGGCAGAGGTGTAGAGAAAGGTTGAGTATCTGTAGTATCTTCTATTTCATGATCAATTTCATACATACATTTGTACAACAAATGAAGTTCAGAACCAAGTTTTTAAATGCTAATTAGAAATTTTTAGTGCCAAATAGTTTTACCCTTGTCCATTATTCTGAAATTCTGTAATTCCGTAATTTTCGAAATTCCGTAATTCAATAATTCCGAAATTCCGTCATTTTGTCATTCCGCAACAAACCAATATACAGAGTTTTTAGCTCAACTGGCCCGAAGGGCCAAGTGAGCTTTTCTCATCACTTGGCGTCCGTAATCGTTAACTTTTACAAAAATCTTCTCCTCTGAAACTACTGGGCCAAATAAAATCAAACTTGGCCACAATCATCATTGGGGTATTAAGTTTAAAACTGTGTCCAGGTCCCAGCCAACCAACCAAGATGGCTGCCATGGCTAAAAATAGAACATAGGGGTAAAATGCAGTTTTTGGCTTATAACACAAACTAAAGCATTTAAAGCAAATCTGATAGGGGTTGATATTGTTTATTAGGTCCAGATCTATCTGCTCTAAAATTTTCAGATGACTTGGAAAACTGGTTGTTAGGTTGCTGCCCCTGAATTGGTAATTGTTAAGAAATTTTGCAGTTTTTGTTATTATCTTGAATATTATTATAGATAGAGATAAACAGCAATAATTTACAGCAACGTATGACCTAAAAATAAGTCAACATGACCAAAATGCTCAATTGACCCCCTAAGGAGTTATTGTCCTTTATAGTCAATTTTTAACAATTTTCATAAAATTTGTAAACATTTTCCACTGAAACTACTGGAACTACTGGGCCAATCATTATAGATAGGGATAATTGTACACAGCAAGAAAGTAAGATCTACAAACACATCACCATCACCAATACACAATTTTGTCATGAATCCATCTGTGTCTTTTGTTGAATATTCACATAGACCAAGGTGAGCGACACAGGCTCTTTAGAGCCTCTAGTTTCTAAACGCCTTCAGATATTAGGCTGATTTTTGGTTTGTGAGTTAACTATGGTTACTTTCAAATCAAGTTTAAGTTTCTTTCCACTCCGCTAATTTTTGCCAAAATTATGGGCTTTGGAACTTGATAAATTGTTGAAAATCACAGTTATACAGACTTTTTTTCTAAACGCTTTCAGATATTGGGCTGATTTTTGGTATGTAAGTTACTCATGATGAGTTACAGATCAAGTTTAAGTTTCCTTCTGATCTGCTAATTTTTGCCAAAATTAAGGGTTTACAACTTTGAAAATTGTTGAAAATCATAATTAAACAGACTTATTTTCTATACACCTCCAGATTGTGAGACTACCATCATGTTTGTATCCACATGTGTTATTGAAATTACAGATTTGTCAACTTCTTGAGACAGGCTCATTCATGTCGCTTTGACACATCTAGTAAGTTTTAAAGTTTTAAAGTATTATGGTCGTATCATATTTTTTTGTACGTTATATAAATTCGTAGTATGCATGCTTTTTTAATGAAAATTGTGACGTGACAATGCATTTTTAATATAACTAAAACCCATGAGACTGGAATATATATTTCAATCTTTGGTCAAAATGGATAACATGAACTTATAATGAAAAACTATAGGAGGTTCACAGGATTATATATTTGTAGTTGATGGTGTGTGGACAAACTGGACCTCCTGGGACACATGTAATGTAACATGTGGTGGTGGCATCCATTGGAGGTACAGGTCATGTGATGGACCTTTCTTTGGAGGGGCTAACTGTTCTGGACCAGCAGAAGATAGTCAAACATGTAATGACCATCCTTGTCCAAGTAAGTGTCCCTCTCTAAGTTCTAAAGCTTTTAGTTTTAAGTATGTCTATAATACAGGATATGGTAACAATGTAGGTGTAATACCACCAAATCATGGTACGCCACATCCGGTTGCATACGAAAGTAGGTCTAAAAAAATATTCCCTTGAATTTGACCGTTGTAGGTAATTAATCCTACATTTTATTGCAGTAAAACTATTTCTGTGTCATAAACATATGTCTTGGGTATTTCAAAACACCATTATTTTTTATTTGTGATTTCTATAGAAAATTTTGTAATCTTGAGGTTACATGGTGACTAAACCTTGTACACAGATAGAATAAGGGGAGAAATTTGATTGGTTAACTTCCAATGATGGTTATTTTCTTATATGCAATGAAATGTTATGTGAAACTTTTTCTATAGAACTGGACAGGATAAAACTTTACTCATGCCAAGTAATTCTTTATTTGAAACAAAGATAAATTCTGCACATTTTTTTGAAAAGTGCAAATTTAACAAAGACTAATAGGGGAAAATCAATGGTGGTATTACACCTGTAGTCTCTTTGTTTCAACTGAAACAATGCTTTATTTTGACAGTACTTTGATTTTATTTTATATCTTTCCATTGGATAAAATGTGCTATGATTGCACAACCTAATATTACTACTAACCTAATATTAACAAACCCTACAAACAATTTTTGAAAAGCACACATTTTTTTATTCATAATTATTACTATATCAACCTCAGGATCATTTTGAAAGCATTTGATTTAAAATCAAATCTTAGTAAAATTGACATGCAACATATCAAAATTAAATTTACACTTAAACTAGATGTTCTTGAAATAAATAAATAACTTCTATCAAATATTTTTCTTGTTATATCATCAATGTTTTTTAACAGAAGGTGATGTATGGTAACTTCTTACTTAATGCAGTAACTAAGGATAAAGTTATCATTTTAGTAGATAAAACACAATCCTTAGTATTTTACTGGGGAAAAAATATCCAAAGGGGAGATAATTCAGTAATTTATGGAAACATGATCAATTAGAAATTTGTGGAACGATAATTATTACAAGTAGTCAAGTTTTATATATAAAGGCAGATAAGATAAAACATATAAAGTAAATATAGGAAAGGCCACCGTTCTTGATGTACAAATGAAGAGAAAAGATGAAGAAAAGCTAAAAAATAAATAAATTATGTTATAATGTTTTTTTTTGTCTTTTTTCAGTTGATGGCTATTGGGATGATTGGAATAAATGGGAAACATGTAATGTCACATGTGGTGGAGGAATACAACAGAGGTCAAGGACATGTGTGGAGCCTCTTTATGGTGGAGCAGACTGTACAGGCCCTGATACAGACTATCAAGATTGTAATACACAGAACTGCCCTGGTCAGGACCAAAACAACATTCATATACTTTCTATTTCAGCATTAATAACACAAATTTTCTTTCAGCATTTTTTAGAATTTTTTTATATTTTTTTGAAGAACTTTTGAATTATTTAAAGGTTTAAAATTAACTGACATTTTTTTTTAATTCATTTTCTACATTCAAATAAATTAGATTAAAGATAAAAAAAAATACATTTCTATATCACACCAACTATAATCACAACTAACCTCGTCTAGCTTTATACAGCGTCTTATATCTATCATGTACCCAGCTTATACCACTGCAGTATATGTATACATATATATTCACTAAGTATATTATATAAAGACACGTGTATATATATATTTCACATAAATATATTTGTGAAACTTAATACTCTTCAGTACCTATAATTTACAAAAATGTATTTTGGTTATTACAGATCTATATATCAGCTTTTCAATACTGAATTCCACTGGAAGTTAAGCAAACAACAATCAATCAATCTATACTGATCCTTGCTGTGGTTATTAAAATTCTATTTATATGCTTTTCTATACTGACCAAACATGTGGTTATTACAATTCAATGTGTTAGCTTATGAATACTGACCTGTCCTTTAAAAACTATCAGGCTTCTACATATTGTGCCTTCTTTTCTTACTGAGCAGGCTTATATCATGATTTATTCAAGCTATCCATAATTTTTGGACAGATATATGCCACAAACAATCTATCTGGTATCCACATTTTACATTCTGCTTTTTTTGATATCATAATCATCTAGTCAAATTCAAAATTAGGAGAAGCATATATGTGACATTTTATATTCTGCCCTCTTCAGTACCATAATTATGTTACAACTGCATATTAAATTTACTCTGCATTCTGCTTTGGATTTTTATACCTTGAATTTAATGGTCTGTCTTTCAAAATTTGATAAAATGCCTTACTTATTCAACCTTTTCTTTAAATGCCTTTCAATGTATATTGTGTTCCTCTTTTTATTTTCTTTATTCTCTTTCATTATCATTTTTTTTTCATCTTTAGTTGTGTAAATATGTCTGGTAAATAATTTTAATTTTTAATAACCTGTAACTTTGCTTGAATGAAATACATGTCTGGAGTTTATCCTTCCTTTAGTGATACCTGAATTTTTAAATGCCAACTCAATGTCCATCCAGTATAAATTTATCTTTTCTGTTACTTCTCACTTTCCACCATCGTTAATACTTATGATCTTCTTGTACATTGTATTGGTAAGTGCTTTTCCTATCTAATTATCAACTTGACCTTTTCATCTCTAGTACGTAAAAAGCTATCATTGTAAAAATAATATATTTTACAAACAAAAGTGAACCAATCCCTGGTGAACCTGTAGTACGATAGAGTTCCTAAAATGGATACTCAGCTATGCAGGGTCGTTATAAAAAGCAGTCCCTAAAGTGTTGTTGTTATAAGACTCTCTACAAATAATACATTTGTATATAATAATTTTCTTTGGCATAACTTTTTTTACTTTCTTTCCATTCTTGCTTTGATTTTTTGTTTTTATGCTTGCTGAAATCCTAGGTCTTTTTCTTCATTAGCTATATACTGGTATTATGTTATGGCATAAAGTTGAAATGATACATGGTCTCTTCCTTTTTGGTCTCTGTCTGTGGCTTGTTCCTCTACAGTGATCACTGCCATGTCTGCACGGGAGTTGTGAGTTTAAACTTGCTTGTGGCAGTTGCATTAGACTCTGAGGGTCATTTGTTCTCTCCAGACATTTTTGCCTCCACCACAAATATAGAAAAATAACTGCCATGATAAAGCCAGTAGGGCTGAAAGAGTGTAAAACAATAAATCTATTCATTTCTTACAACTGGGTAAAAGGAAAAGGAGATTATTTGACTCTTGACTGTTAAAATATGATAAAATATAGAAAATATCATATTAGGCATTTTAAAAAAGAAGCTTTGAATTGGCATATTCTTTTTGTCTAAATTTCAGTGCTCTGTAAGTAACAACTGTTTCCTTCTATTCCAAAAAGTTGTTGACCACAAAAATGACTTGCATTTCAATCCATCAGAAGGAACACTTTTACCATGTTCTTCATTTAAAAGTCACAGAGAGGCCTTCAACACAGAGCAAACAAAACTCTCACCTCATTACAAGTTTAAGACGGGCCCCTATAAATGGTTGGAGAGAAGTCTTTATTGATTTCCAATTATTAGAATTTCTTTCTATATTAAGTTTTACAAAGTTGCTCAGCTGAGGCTTTTTCAAACAATAAGGACCAATTATGTTGTTATAATATTCTTATATTAAGATTCAGAAGGTGAAAGGTGGTTGCTTGCCACCTCTTTATACATAATACTGCTGCGGCACACCTAATAATTATTACTACAGTGCTTGAGAGTAGACACTGGCTAATGTTTTTATGCCCCACCTACGATAGTAGAGGGGTATTATGATGTTTTCTGGTCTGTACGCCCATTCGCCTGTTCCTTAATTTGTTCTTCCGTTCGTCCTGCTTCAGGTTAAAGTTTTTGGTCAAGGTAGATTTTGATGAAGTTTAAGTCCAATCAACTTTAAACTTAGTACATATGTTATCCATAATATGATCTTTCTTATATTAATGCCAAATTAAAGTTTTGACCCCAATTTTAAGGTCCACTGAACATAGAAAATGATAGTGCAAAGTTCAGGTTAAAGTTTTTGGTCAAGGTAGGTTTTGATGAAGTTGAAGTCAAATCTTAGTACACATGTTCCCTTCCCTATGATATAATTTTTCTGATTTAAATGCCAAATTAAAGTTTTTACCCCAATTTCACGGTCAACTGAACATGAAAAATTACAGTGCTAGTGGGGCATCTGGCTACTATGGACACATTCTTGTTTGTAATAATATCAATTGGATTTGAATTATAAATCATGTTACAATTTGACTTTCATTCAATGATGATCTTTGATTTGTTTTTCTCTAAGAAATTCAGTTTTCTCATTAATAAACTCATACAAATGCATAGAAAGTGGTGTTGACATCTGTCAATCTAATTGGCTAGCTGTGTATGATAACTTATGATGCCTATAAACAGTTGGGGATTTTATTTTTAATAGGCTTCTCAATATTGAAGCTTTTTTGTAAATTTAATTAATGTTTAATATTTCAAAGAAATAATCTTTAGTAAATTTACCAAGTATTATTTTCAAACATGACAAATTATTACTTTACATGACAAATTATTACTTTACATGACAAAGTATAATTTTAACATGACAAAGTATTACAATGTAAATGTATTATTTCACATGACAAATTGTTACAATGTAAAAGTATTGTTTCACATGACAAAGTATTACAATGTAAAAGTATCATTTCACATGACAAAGTATTACAATGTAAAAGTATTATTTCACATGACAAATTATTATTTAACATGACAAAGTATTGAACTTTTATTCAGAAGTTAAACTGTTAATTTGTTATTTCTTTCCATCTTATTGCTGTTGAAGGGTGCATTAGTATACATAACTTTTGAATCTTGTTGATTTTTATAATATAATTATTAGCTGAATTACATAAATTACATAAATTACATAAATTAGAAAATGAATATTAGAATATTTGACAGATCTTTCAAGTTCTCTCTGTTTTGAGGTAATGTTTTGTTGTTTCTTCAATATGATTTATTAAAGGTATAAACTTTTTAATGTAAACTTAACTCTACTTAATTTATGGACCTGCTAATGTTTTTATCTTTGCGTAACTAATTGCCAGTCTTGATAATGATTAAACATAAAATCCTTTTTCATATGAATGAACATTTATTATTTAAACTTAAACAAACATGTTCACAAGTTCCACTTTTGTAGTTGATGGATATTATGAAGATTGGGGACAATGGGAAAATTGTACTGTTATTTGTGGAGGAGGGACAAAAACAAGAAGAAGAACTTGTATAGAGCCAATGTATGGAGGTGCTAACTGTACAGGACCCAGTGAGGAAGATACTGACTGCAACACACATAACTGTCCAGGTTAGATCTTTTAATTTATGACAAAGAAACAGCTGCACCCTGATTATAGCTTCAACCCGGGACTATAATACTAATAATAGTCCCAGCTTCAACTTTTAACTTATAATCTTGAAGACACAATAAATTTAGTTTTGTATAAAACTTACTAAAGGTTACTTTAAATGGTAATACTTAAAAGAAGACCAGATAATTCATTACTTCTAATATGAAGCTGCATTTCTAGAGAACAACAATAATGTCATGTTTTTATTACAGAAACTTTAAATGCCTCTGACATGTTTAATATTTTAGTTGATGGGATATGGAAGGTGTGGTCTGATTGGACTGACTGCACTACCTCTTGTGGGGGAGGAACCAGTACTAGAAATCGTACTTGTACTGGACCTTATTATGGAGGTGCAGATTGTGAGGGTGTGAGGGTAGAAGACACAGGTTGTAACAGTCACCCTTGTCCAAGTAAGTCTGAATACCACTGTCAAAAAATAGTTATGTGCATTTAAATCAACAATGAATTTGATTTTGCTTGTTTCTTAGATTTATAGTTGAATGTCAAATATGACCTTTTCAGTGCCATTTATTTAAAATGAGCCTAAAAATGTTGTAGTATGTCATATCATAATTTTATGTATTATTAACCTCAAATTTGATTGAATGTTTAAGAAATAACTGATGAAAGCCATAGGAAATTTATACTGAGCCCTATCCTAATTTTTAGCCAGTCAAGGCATGAAACAAATAGAACAAAGAAGACTGAACAACCAATTTGACAAGATTGTACCATCATTTACAAAGCTATCAAAATTCCATGGTTCCTCTATCAAACAAGCAAAATTTTAATTTCATTTATTAGAACACACTTAGTAGTTTAGATATAATTGCATGAAAAGTTGATAGTGACTTTTTTCTGTGTAAGTCACATAGCCAAGTTATAGTACGGGATAATTTTTGCCATGATTATTAAAGACATTTTTTTCACTCTTCAAACATGATACACTTGTAGCAAATTATCCTCAAGTTAAGACAACGGGATTAAACTTAAAACCATCCTAAATATTGTAAGTTTGAAGGTCAATGAGTAAATTCAAAAGGTGACACAACACAATACTAACCTTGCATATGGCAAAGTAATGATGCCTATATTGTTATGAGATGGCGTGTCAATATTCCCAAAAATTATCTGCCTAACATTCCCTTTAAGAATTTTTGTTATAGACCAAGGAATTCTTGTTCACAAGATGAAGTAAGATATGTTTGGAAAAAATATAATAAATTGCTGCATAAGTCTAATTGAATGATCAGCTCAACATAACTTTACTTTAAAAAATACTTTTTTTATGAGAATAGAATGATAGCTGGTGCCCCATCCTCAAGTAAAAGGATAACCATCCAATTTTATCAATTTTACATAGAAAATTCATTACAAAGTATCCCAATAGATTGATAATGAATATAAAAAAATGCATTTAAATCATTAATAAGGTTTTTATTATAAAATTACAAATACTCACTCTTGAATTGATATTGACAAATATGTTCTTAATTCCAGAATATAAAACGGAAACATTTATTACAGGATAATAAAGATTTGTCATACATTTCACAGTCACCAACCACCATATAACCTCATACATAAATATATACTCAGCAACCAAAAAACCTCATCCACAAACCTTACAAAGCAAACCAAAACCCCATATACCATGTTGCATTTATGTGATTGTTGTCATGTTTTGTCCATTATTGTAGATTAGTACTAATAACACTATTGATTTTGAATTAGTTTTGAGTATCTGTATTAAGAACAGATTTTTTTCTAGAAGTAGATAGTTGAAAAAGATAGCAATAGATACATATCTTATTTGATATTTATTTCTAAAGTATATATATTCAGTTTTTTTATTCCAACATAAACATTTGCTTGGATTGGACTATTTTAAATATTTTAATATTTTTGTAAAAAATTTCATACTTTTGATATGTACTGGTATAGTTAACAGTATATTTATAAGCAGTACTACTGAAGCTCCCTTGAATTACCTAAAAACGAATGTCTTAACTAATTATAGTTAACGGAGATTGGTTTGAATGGGGTCCATGGAGCCGCTGTACAGTAACATGTGATGGAGGACTGAGGTCAAGGTCACGTGAATGTGACATGGATTCCTATGGCAACCTGACTGCTGCATGTGCAGGAGATGCCACAGTAACAGAAGCATGTCATACATTTTCATGCACTCCATATGGTAAGTTGTGTATTTAGAGGTAAAGAACTTTATGTCATACTATGGAAGCCTGTTTTATAGATTGATTATTTAATAGGGGTCTCATTGGGGGGTTCTGATCCCGGATCCTGCTTACTGTTTTGTCAGATTCCCGTATCCTGCTTACACTATGTATGTAAGCAATTTTCATTTTTTTTTGTAAATTCCCTTGTCCTGCTAGACTTCATTTCCCGTTTTCACAGCCCAATAATTTGACTTTCATGTGTCACGCTTACAAAAAGTCAGCAATCCTGTGTCACGCTAAGACCCCAATGAGACCCACTTAAATTGTTGCTGTTTAATCCCACTTTCAGTACTAATGGGTATATCATTTTATCAGTTTTTTTAATGGAGAAACTAAATATTAGTGCCTCAAGAAAACCTGTGATCTTAAGTAGAAAAATTGACAAACCTTATAAATTTGGAGTGTAGTCATATGCACTTGCCATGTGCAGGTTTTTAAATCACAATCTCAGTCTTTGACAGGCTAGTGATACAGTAGTGAAACTACATTAACCACTTGGCCACTCAGGTCCTTTTTTCATAGAAGTGAGTCTAAAAAATGTTAGATTTATATTATGCCAATTTCAGGACAAAGCATTCTTGGCAAATTAATATGCATTTAAAGTGGCTTTTTTTTTTACTCTATTGCCTAACCTACACTGCTGTGAAGAATCATAAAGCCTGCACTCAAAGTTGCACCTAAGTAATAAAGATTTTATTCAAGTAAAAACTAGGCATTCAATTCTTCTGTTATGCTTTGTTTATATTTTGATTTGAATTTCTAACAATTGTGATTTTACATTAACAGAACCACACTGTAATGGATGGGGTCAACGGGGACTGGTGGACAGTGCACATGCCTGGGTTGCACCAGTAACCAGCAATGGATATCAACTTGATGAAGTAGAAGTGTATTGCGATATGGATTCAAATAATGGAACTGGAGTCACTGTCATTGGTAAGAATTTTATATGGTCCTAATAACAATGCCTGTTTGATTCGTATGTTTATGAGCATGTACGTTATTGCGCTTATTATGATTAGTAGGTATTTTGGAAATTTATAAAACTCTGGTATATTTGTTTGATAATATATTATGTTATTTTTTACATTAAGTATTTAAAAAATATAAATGACAAAATGAATTATTAAAATAATTCTTTAAATGCATTCCACGAATCCAAAGGGTATAAAAATTTTCTTTTCTTTTATTTTGACTGCCATTATTTTTTCTAAATTCTGCCAATTTAATATGGCACATTCAAAGGTATTGATATAGGTTTTGAATCCGCCAAAATATTTCCCATACATTATTCAATGAAAATCTTGAAATTTTACACTTGTGAAAATGACCGCTATATGGTACAACATAATACTTCTTGCTATTTTTCAGCTATAATGATATCACAAAAGTTCCAAGAAAATTTTGACGTCACAGTAGAAAATATTTGACGGCCAAATGGAAAAGTGATAGTTGTATGATGTCAATAGTTCTAGGGTCAAGCAGAGTAGATTTTTCGAAAAAGCAATAAGGTCTATTGTTTGTAATATGAATTAAAATTTACATCAAGGAACCTTTTGTAAGGAAGTCAACTTTAATCTTTATTTTTTCAGGGCATAACAAAGAGATGAAGACTAGAGTGAGTGGATTTGAGGGATCAGGTGACTACGCCCTCATCCTAACTTACAACATTAGTATAGGACATGCATCATCCATCATTGATGCATCAGAAGATTGCAGGCAGTTCCTTCAGTGGCAGTGTAAAGGTGCAGTCATACATAACCCAAACCAAGCAGGTCATTGGACGACTTACTGGACCAATAGAACTACTGCTTACATTCCTGATGGCCAGCAAAAGCCAGCAGCTGATTACTTCCCAGGGGCGGTACCAGGTAGTGGGATGTGTGCCTGTGGATCCAACAACAACTGTAATAGATCTGATGTCACATGTAACTGTGATATTAATGATGCAGATTGGAGGTCAGATGAAGGTTATGTAACAAACAAAGCAGAGTTACCTATTGTAGCATTTTATGCTGGTGATACAGGTGAGAATTTATATAAAAACTGTCAGACTACTTTTTAAAAGAGTTATTCCCCTTAAAGACAATTTTATACGATTTTCCCTACTGAATAGAAAGATAGAAAAAAACTTTTAAATAGCAAATATGATCTACATTATCTGCAAATAAGAACATGTCCAAGATTTTAAGGCAGCTCCTTATTAGAGTTATTGCCCTTTAATTATAATTTAATCTGAAATCATTTAGCTTCAACAGTGCATCATCCAACTCTGACCAGCATTATAATCCTAAGAAAACTCACTTTTTTTGTTAACTTTTTCATGTATTGAAATTATGTTTTTTTGCTTTTAAATACCGTAACAATTTCATAATTTGAGACATTTATTTTTATATGCCAAATATGCGTTCTATTCAAGGTGAGGTTAGTATTTTATGAATTTTATTTCAGACACAATATTTTGTAAAATGCAATATGATTGATCTAACTACTCTGTGGCTTTAATTTACTGTTTATAAAACAGGCTTTATTACTGATGCAAAACAGCGTAATGCGAAATCACAATAAAGTATTATACAGATGCATTGCAGGAAAGCGACATGCAATTTTTATTTTCAACAATTCAGATGTAAAGCTTTGTTTGCTATCAGTTGCAATCACAAAGAACTGCAGTTTTATTTCCATCATTTTTACATATAAAATATTTGTTAATTTTGATAGCCATCTTTTCTGTGTTGATGCTTACTGACACTATTTCCATGTTTTAAGGTGGTGCCGAGGAGGATGCCTATCATGTCATTGGACCATTAGAATGTTATGGAACAGCCTAAATCATCTATCCAATTCCAGGACTCATCTGCTTTCCTTTGATGAACTCTTTGTGATCATAGTTGTCATTTTCTTTCTTCTATTCTGCTTTTTCAAGGTTGCAATCCCAACTTTATTCCTATTTAGATTTTATAGATTTCCTCTTGCACAGTCCAGTCATTCCATTATACATTGTTTAACACTTCCCTCTGTCACACTCCATTCTTTCTTATTATACATTCAGAAAGTTTTCTTTTGTGTTCTACCTTGTTGAATCCCATATAGATGTTTCACTGAAATAGTTTAGTTTTACTTCTGGAATGTTGAAAGAGAAAATTTTAGCAATACTGCCTATTTATGATGTGTGTGAAGTTCGAAATATAAAACTGTGTCTGCATAGTTCCAAAAGAACATTGTTTCTAAAATTTCATTGGTTTTGGTAAACAGAATATTCAAGTAATGAGGTTGACCTGCATTGATTTTAAAAGTCAAAGGTAAAGGCTAATCCTGTTCTGAATTTTTCTAAATATATTTGCTACTGGATGTTAAGCAAACAACAATAAAAGTTGGACGGTTGGAACTCATTTAGCACAAACTGATTAAAAATATTTGTCAGCTTTCATTGATTTGGTATACAAACTGAACATCAGAACATGTTACCCATACAATATATTAAGGTTAAGTTAGATAAAAATATTGATATTAACATAATGTCTACCCAATAAAGAACTTGTGGAATAGTGTTTTTTCTTCATCTTGACTGGTTGAAAGTTAACATCTTGACTTCATGTGCTAAGAAAAGTATATCAACATTTTTGTTCTTGGGTTGATACCTATCTTTGCAGTGTCATTAAGATGACAGTATTCTGCAATATGTCCCACTGAACATTATGCAACCAACAATCAATCAATCATCTACAATAACGTCTGTTGTGACCCGACATTTTCGTATTTAAAAAAAATAGCATTCTATCTCTTTCATCCTTGCTTTACATATCTTAGATCACACCTTCTGTAGGTTCATTGATCCATAATCACTAATCCTTTCCCATAGATGACAATTTTAGTGATAATAGTTTTATATTTTCAGAGTTTCCTGCTTTTTACTTCCATTTTAGTTGCAATGACTGATTTTTATAATCCTTTTTCCTTTTGCAGATTTTTAATCATCACTTCCCATTCTATTATATATAACTTTGATACACTCCCATCCATTTTTGTTTATTATTACCAGAGACATATAATACAAGAGATTGGCAACTCGGCGAAATCCGGTGATTTCACACGACCAGATTGTATTATATGTCTCTGTTATTACTTTGATAATTTAAAATATTACTGGAGTAAGAAATATATCAACTGTTACACTGTATTTATTTCATAAAGTCCTTCAAAAGAAAACAAATTTCTTATAATCACTTATAACATTTTAAAATCTTTTCAATATATTTCTTAACTTCCTTAGTTTTTTTTTAAGCAATGTATTAAATCATGTGAGCAACCTCTAAAGTTTTAAAATATTTAATTAAATATTTAATCTTAAAAAAACTTAATATTTATTATTATATATCAAAGTTTTGGTACATAAATGAGATTGGTAGATCTTGAAATGGGAATTATCAGTACTTTATTTGGGGGAGGGCAGGGCAGGGCCGGCTTTCACATCAACCCAATCAATGGATGCATTTATGAAGAGAATAAGAGAAAAAATTATGAATTTCTGTTTAAAAATTAATTTTGAATTAGGAACATCCAAAGGTTGACTGAAGTGTAGAAATGTAATCTTAATAATCTTAATTTACTTCCAACTGGCAGTAAAACCCTTGCCAAAGTGGAGCGTTTATTTGATGTTGCGGGATGTATAAATTTGCAGCCAGTCTGGTCAGAATAAGGAAATGAAAACCAATGTCAAGTGTATAGAAAATCCTAGAGGACCCATACAAGAACTCTAAGTGGCATGTTGCAGGACTAAATTTCCCTATTCAACATACCATTGATTCCAAAGGCATTTCAAATATTCTCTGCCCTTCATGCCAATTGTGTGAAACATTTGTTGCTGGACATAAGACTCAACAATCAATTGAGTAGGATTAACAGTTGATATTACTCAATTATTACCTTTGAACTTTGCACTGCTTTACATTTAACTCACTGCTTAAATTGATTTACTGCATTTTAGGTAACGAGGGAGTTGAAGAAGGAGTTGTCACCATTGGGAGAATATACTGTACAGGAGATTCAAATCTTAAATAGCGCATACAGATATCAACATTAACCTAGATATACACCTATATAGCGCATACAGATATCACCATTAACCTAGAAATACACCTATATAGCGCATACAGATATCACTTTGTATTAAACCTTGATATACACATACATCGCGCTGTATTGTATTTTCTGAAAGCAATTTGCACTTTAGATTTATGTTCAAAATGTCTTGAGAATCAGTTTTAAATTGAAATTCTTCAAACTTCAATTAGGAGATAACTGTTTTGTATTTTCAGCTCCGACGGCATCAATTGGGGATTTGATGGTTGCAAATTAAGTTTACTGGCGATGCGTTAGCGGAGACTCATGCTCAAACGGAGCTCAAAATACAATATTGTTATCTCCATTCTAATGAAACTGACAGAAAACAACGTTAAAACATGTATTTAAAATCTGTCATATGCCGTTCGGCTTGCGTGTACGTCCAATAGCATCAATTGTCAATTGATGCCATGTAAATAAGTGACGTTATCCAATCAAAATGAACGTTACAAACGTTGTTGCATTAGAATGTTTAACATTTACATTAAAAAAGATTTTAACATACTTTACACAGTTTTGTAAAGCTGGTTTAGAAATTAACTTAAAAAATAGTTTAAAAATTTCTCTTTATCTATCAACTGATCATTTACACATTTTTGAATTCTAATTTATTTTTTAAGGTTGACATTTATTTTACACCTTGTTCTTTGATATTATTATTATGTATTATATTTTCATTTACGTATACTGAAATGTATTTGTTAGATTTGTTATTATTCCATTTATTTGATTTAAATTATTGAGAATTTTAGTTTTTAGAAAAATGCTTTATTTACATTGTTTCATGTACAAATTGGTTTATCTTTTGTACACTTTTTTCATCCACTCAAATGTATTTATATAATTGGATGCAAATAGCGCAATCAATTCAATGTTTGAATGTTATTGGATATTGCTTACTGCATTATTTCAATGATATAGAAGCAGCGTCTCTCATTTAAGCAGCACATTTTGCTAGACTTTATAAGCCTGAAAATTTAACGATAAAGCACTTTCTTGTTTACAAAAATCAAAGTTATTTGTGAGGTCCCTAATGGGATCCTGAATTATGTAAATACCAGGCAGATATAAATTAAAAATCTGATAAAATCTGAAAAGATTAAATGATATTTTGATTTCTATGAACCAATGTCCACTCTTTTTTTGTGATATCAAAATTTTACATACATCATAAAGATAGAGTGACTTTTGTCTTATCTGATAACTTGCAAAAAATGTGAGATTCCCTCCATTAGGGGCCTCGTAAGCAGTAAAAGAAATGTTGAATTATTTAGATAGTTTTCTCATGTATTCTTTGTAAAATTAAAACAGGCACTAACAATGAAGAGGAGGGGTTCCATGTTATTGGTCCAGTAAGGTGTTATGGTACAATAACCGAATTGTAGATGTTGTCTTGCATTACCCTATATGTTGTATTCGGCACCAATGTAGAAGCCAATTTACAATTTAATAGTACTTGAGTGGCAAAAAATAAAGTTTAGCAATGAAATGTAGTAGATAATTCTGCTGAATGTATTTGCTTTTGAATTTGAAATTTTATGCAGTTAAATGCTCTCTTTTCTAGTTTTTCAGGTTCATCATGTTATAATTGATAATAACTTTATGTTCTTTGTGGATTGTTTTATTGTTATTTTAAAGCGACAATGTAAATAATATGTTGATCTTATAACACAACATTCAAAATTTAGTTTGATATATGCTTGCCCAGCTTAGTTTTTAAATGGGAAACAATTTGCAGAGGACCTATGAGACTAAACTATAGATCATATGTTTTATTTAATTAAAAATTGCCCCTTCATATTTTCTTTTGGAACCAACAATTTTAAATCTCTTTTCTTTGAATGTTAATATATTTTATTTTGTTTTGAAAGTTGACCAAATACGGTCTTGTCCCAAATATCAAATTTCATTAATTCTTCTGCTTGAAATGGCCAGATGATATACTTTTGTTCTCTGATTTATTCTGTAAAAAACATTATTTGCTATATACAAATGCAACTAGAGTTGTCCATTAATTTTTTGATATTTCATCTCTTTTATAAGTAAATTA
The DNA here is from genome assembly GCF_036588685.1 of Mytilus trossulus. Taxonomy (NCBI): domain Eukaryota; kingdom Metazoa; phylum Mollusca; class Bivalvia; order Mytilida; family Mytilidae; genus Mytilus; species Mytilus trossulus. Next base: position 13,534,860 of record NC_086373.1, read on the forward strand.
TTCATGTCAAATAATTACATGGATCTTGGTCATCAAATATTTATAATATTATATCATGTTTCTATATTTGTTTGATTTTTCAATATCCTGATATACAATATATTAAATTTAAGGGAAAAAAAATCACAATTTTATTCAATTAAGTATATCAAGCGATGGATTATGATATCTTTTAAATTTTACCTTTTGACAAAAATCTTAATATACAGTCCAGTAGCCAGGAAGCAACTCACAGTTCTAGTAAAATCTCAACTTTAAGCTTGATTACAAAGTGGGTTTATACAAACCCCTGGGATGTCCGTCCTAATTCATGTGGTATATAGTAATGCATATGTTAGCAAAATACCAAATTGTTCATATATATTGTGTATCAGATAAACATAATTGTTGTGATTAATTAACTGTTATTCAATTTACTTTTTGTGAATGATTAATTGGACACATTTAAGCCTTCCTGTCCTAAATTCTTTAACTTTTCTCTGACTGAAACTAACTTGGTTACCAGTCCTGATATCTTTGTGTTTATATAAAACAAAATACCCCTTTAATACTGTTCTAATATGGACTGTGAAGAACTTTTTAACTGAATTATTATTTGATTAGGACTTGATGGAATTCAGTAAGAGAGGTAGTGAGATTTTTTAGTAGATTATCTAGAAGATTTAATACATACCTATTAAGATGTGAGGAAGATGTCAAGAGAAAGCAACATAACAAACAAAAAGTAATAAGATAGTTCAACATACAGAAGAATTTCATGAGAAATATTTTATCTAGATATAATATGCATGAAATATCCCTGTTTACACATGGTTTCCATTTCTTATTGGTCAATATAAATAGAAGATTCAAAAGATTTATATTAAGATATGAATAAAAGGAGAAGTGGGGCATATGTCAATGAGACAGCAACCCAGCAACATATATAGCATGCATGAAATAGCAGTTTCTACTTGCCATTTCCATTCTCAATTTTACTGTTCCTAGAAAATTTGGAAGGTTGAGGATTTAAAAAAAGTCATTTGACCATATCTTTTGAAAAGAAAACCTTGTTTATCTATGCAATTACACTTTGCTTGAATTGTCCAATTAATCAAAATATGAATATTTATAAAGTTGTTATTTTTGAAATTGTTGGTAGATATACACAGATAAACTTTGAATCATCACTTTTTATTTCAATTGTAAGTTTTATTAAAAAATTTAAGTTTATAGAGCAAAAAACATATTTTAAATTCAGTCATTAAGTTTCTTTGGCTAGATGAAATGTCTCCCTTACTGAAATCTCAATTTCTATGAATTATTTTTACAAAGGAAACAAAACTTTTCACAAGAATCAATTGGTGTTGGTCAGTCTATTTAAATTTTGGCTATATTATTTACGCTAGACCAGTTCATAACAGAATATCTTAATCAAATTTACAAGACCAGTTCAGAAGTCAGAACTGAATATCTATAACGAATGAACTGACACTTTCATGTCTATCAACAATTTTAACAGTATCTAATGTTATCATTACTTGTTTTGTTCAGCTTGAACACTGTTATTAAAAATAATAAAGCACATGCAAATGAAAGATGTTTTGTATTTACTAGAAATCTGACTGTATATTCAAGTTATTTTTATAGCGTGTCAATGTATTATTCCCCTGAGTCTGAAGAACTTGATGAGTATTGTTTACCAGGAAATTGACTTTCCATTTCCATCAGCAATGGACTTGATTCAAAAATGTGTTTCATCATTGAAACATAACTCAATATTGAACATCTCTTGTTGAGCAAATGGCAGATTATATAATGTTATAGAGGTAATCCATCCATTAAAAACATATCACAGGTTTCAGGATAGTTAGGATTTGAACTTCATCTTGCTTATCCTTATGATGTACCATATATTCAGTATTTATTGTGATTAGTGATTATCTAAAATTAGATGCACATGCTGTTGTGCTAGACATACTACACTTTAGGGAGCTACCATTTGATTTTTATGGGTGGGGCTAGGATGAAATTTGAAAAAAGGCAGGACAGGATTTTGAGCCAAAAAAAAAAAGCAGGATGAGTAACTTAGCAAAAAAAAAGGCAGGATGACAATTGTTGTAAAAAAGTAGGATAAGCTAAGAAAAAAAAAGCAGGACCGAAAAGACTGAAAAATAAAAAGGCAGGACAGAGATTACAAATAAAAAAAAAGGCAGGACAATTTATCATCCTAGCCCCCCCCCCATAAAAATCAAATGGTAGCTCCCTTATAATTCACAATATTGGCAAGCAAAAAAAATCAAAAGCCAAGGAACAGTGCTTATATTGCTGTTCTTCATCTCAAGTCAATGATGTAGTTGTGTTTGTAAACATCAATTATGTATAAATAAATTTGGTGTTTTTACTGTTGTTATGATATTGTAATTATTATGTTTATTTATGTTGGCCTAATTTGTGTTGTATGGCCTGATAGTTGTTTACCAAATAATCTTATAACTGTGCAGTTTAGGAATCACTGGAACAATCACAGAATGATTAGAACTTTCTAGAATGATCCTTATAAAAGATGCGTAATTTAAACTTCTACGTTATTCCAGAAACTTCCGTTGTAACTTTCCAGGATTTTCCACAATGTTCCGTTCTAGCGTGTTCTAGAATAATCCGTCACAACTATATATATACAGACACTAAAGTTAAACTCTCATAATAAAACTTGGACATAGACATTGATAGACATTAGTATTCACAGCATTTGGATTGACACTTTTATTCTACAAACAACATCATACTGGATTGTGACATTAGTAGTGAACGTAATATTCAAATTGGATTCCGAAAGATTTCCGGATACAGATAAAGATAACAGATTGGACTCATATTTTGACAGTTAAGTTAACAGTTATATTTGTAAAATACTTCTTGTAAACTTTTGTATATTAAATATTGTTAAATTTTACTATTGATTTGTGTCTTTTGTTGGCTACAATTTAAAGGCGATTTCTGGCCGTAACAGAAATTGGGGGCTCGTCCGGGATACTAAAATATATTATTCAAAATTTGTTTAGTATTTTTATCATAACTAGCCAACAAAATTCTACAAAATGGCATTTGATGCTGGTAAATTTTTGAAAACGCCAGACCTGGAGAGTTTTGATAATTTAAGGAAAGAGGAATTAGTGTTGCTTGCTAAACATCTGAAATTAGTTTTTAAAGTATCTATGAGAAAACAAATTATAAAAAATTTGGTTATAGACAAATTAGTTGACGCAGAAATTTTAGGTGAAGAGGCTCTTGATCTTAAGGTCGAAAATGTTGACGCCTTTAAATTAAAACAGCTTGAATTAGAACATGAACTCAAACTAAAAGAACTGGAAATGAATTCGAAGGAGATGGAGAAAAGAAAAGAGGATGAATTTAAATTAAAACAGGCAGAACTGGAAATGAAGGAAAGGTTAGAAATGGAGAAAAAAGAAAAAGAAGATGAATTTAAATTAAAAGAACTTGAAATGAGAGAAAGGTTAGAGATGGAAAAATCGAAAATTGAAATGGTCAAAGAAGAAAGCAACACTAACGTCCAGTCGAAATCAGATTATTTTGATGCAGCAAAAAACATACGTTTGGTTCCGAAATTTTGTGAAAAAACAGTTGATAAATATTTTCCACAGTTTGAGAAAATTGCAAATAATTTGAAATGGCCAAAGCCATATTGGACTACGATGCTGCAAAGTGTTTTTGAGGGTAAGGCAGCTGAAATATACTCCGCACTTCCATCAGAAAAAAGTTCTGATTATGACACTGTGAAACAGGAAGTTTTGAAAGCCTATGAGCTAGTACCAGAAGCATATAGACAGAAATTTAGATCTTATAAAAAGTTTGATTCGCAAACCTATGTGGAATTTGCTCGGGAAAAAGAAGATCTATTTGATAAATGGCTTACTTCAAAGAAAACAAATAACAATTTTGATCACCTAAGACAATTGATGTTATTAGAAGAGTTCAAACAATGTGTTCATTCAGAATTAAAAACACATTTAGACGACAAAACTGTTGATTCAATACATGATGCAGCTGTTATATCAGATAATTATACTCTTTCACATAAAAGAAGTTTCAAGGGTCAAAATTATAATACTTCCAGTGGAAATTACAAAAATCAAAGCACTGAGCATACTGATAGTAAGCCTGTTCCACAGAATAAGAGTCAGTCCAGTTATAATATGTCCAGTTCAAAATTTGATACTTTTGAGAAGAAGTCACTGACTTGTGCTTATTGTAAGAAGATTGGTCACCTGATGGCTGATTGTTTTAGACTCCAGAAGAAGAATGAACGAGATATTAAGCCAAAGACCAGTGCTTGTACGACACCTTATATTACCAGTACATTGGAATGTCCTGCGCGTCAGGCTTTTAAGTCCAGTTTTTGTGATTACATGGAGGAATATAAACCCTTTATGTCTGATGGGTTTGTTTCTATTGTTGATGATACCACTCTTCATCCTATTAAGATTTTACGGGACACTGGAGCTTCTCAGACTTTATTGTTAGAAGGTGTGTTGCCTTTGTCCGAGAATACTTCTGTTGGTGCCTCCGTTTTGTTACAAGGTGTAGAGTTAGGTTGTATAGATGTTCCTCTCCATCGTATTTATCTGAAGTCAGATTTGATAACTGGACCAGTTGTTGTAGGTGTTCGTCCTAATCTCCCTGTTGAGGGTGTTACATTATTGCTAGGAAATGATCTAGCTAGGAACAAAGTGGTTGCTGAACCAATTGTTACCAGTGAACCGGTGGTGGATGTTAAATCACCTGAAGATGATGCTGAATTGTATCCAGCTTGTGTTGTTACTAGGGCGATGGCTAGAAAACAACAAAATGAGAATTTGCAAGAAGACAAGTTTGATTACATGGACCTTTCTGACACTTTTATAGCTGACATTGAAGGTCCTGGTAGCTCAGAAAAGGCCATTACAAAACCACCTAGTGTTAACAAAAGTGTTATTATGCCATGGCCAGATGTAAACAGCCATTTATTAGACCGAAAGAATTTACTTGAAGAACAACATAAAGACCCTGAGGTTCTTCAGCTCAGCCAGAGGGCTCAACCACAGGAGGAAGCAGACAAAGTGGCTGAATGCTATTTCCATCAGGACGGCATTTTAATGAGGAAGTGGAGGCCTCCTGATGCTACCCCAGAGGAGGAATGGAGAGTGATATACCAAGTGGTGGTGCCTAAAGTGTATCGGCAAGAAATTATTGGTCTTGCCCATGACACCCCCTTGGCTGGACACTTAGGTATAAGGAAGACTTGCCTTAAGATCTTGCAGCATTTCTACTGGCCCAGACTTCGAAATGATGTCGCAGAATACTGCAAATCATGCCATATATGCCAGGTTGTTGGTAAGCCTAACCAGAAAATACCACCAGCACCTCTTCTGCCTATTCCAGCCTTTGACGAACCTTTCAGCAGAGTTCTAATTGACTGCGTTGGACCTTTACCAAAGACCAAGACTGGAAATGCATATTTATTGACAATCATGTGTACATCTACCCGCTTTCCTGAAGCTATTCCGCTCAGAAATATCAAGACACCTACTATCGTCAAAGCTTTGATCAAATTTTTCACATTAGTAGGACTTCCTAAGTCTATACAGTCCGACCAGGGATCAAATTTCATGTCAGGTTTATTTCAGCAAGTCGTGTACCAGTTAGGGATTGCTCAGTACAGATCAAGTGCTTATCATCCAGAATCTCAAGGTGCCTTAGAACGTTTTCATCAAACATTGAAGAACATGATTAGAACTTTTTGTCTTCAATTTGACAGAGACTGGGATGATGGAGTTCACTTTCTACTTTTTGCAGTCCGTGAGGCTGTTCAAGAATCCCTTGGATTTAGTCCCTTTGAATTGGTATTTGGTCATACTGTAAGGGGACCGTTAAAATTGATTAAGGAAAAGTGGCTTACTGAAGATACTGACTTGAATCTTTTAGACTATGTATCTAGATTTAAAGAAAAACTGTTTACTGCTTGTCAAATTGCTCAGAAAAACTTGAAAAATATACAGAACAAGATGAAAATATGGTATGATAAGGATGCCAGGGACAGAGTTTTTGAGCCTGGTGATAAGGTACTTGTATTTCTGCCAGTCCCTGGACATCCTTTACAGGCTAAATATTGTGGTCCTTATACAATAGAGAGTAAAATTAATGATTTGAATTATATTGTAAAAACTCCAGGTCGGCGCAAACAAAATAGAGTGTGTCATATTAATATGTTAAAGCCATATTTTGAGCGTACTAATGTACTATGTGATAGTAAACCAGTTGCCACTTTAGGCATGGTTCAATTTGAGAACAATCATGACAAACCAGATGTAATTGAACAACCTTTTAGTTCTAAATCTATGGAAGAGACCGTTAGATTGAAAAATTCAGAAATTTTGTCAAATTTAGACTCAAAAGTTGCACATCTGTCTTTTGATCGTAGAGAAGAAATAAAAAACTTTGGTATTTTCTTTTAAAAATCTTTTTCCAGATGTGCCAAACAAAACCACTGCTGTTTGTCATGATGTTGATGTCGGAGATGCTTCTCCAATTAAGCAACATCCTTACAGGCTCAATCCACTCAAACTTGAAGTTATGAGAAAAGAAATTAAATATATGCTTGACAATGATATTATTGAGCCGAGTAACAGTGAATGGAGCTCTCCTTGTCTCCTTGTGCCAAAACCAGATAAAACTTTTCGTTTCGTGACTGATTTCAGAAAAGTAAATTCAGTCTCAAAATCTGATTCCTATCCGATTCCAAGGATAGACGATTGTATTGACAATATTGGTCAAGCAAAATTTGTGAGCAAATTTGATTTATTGAAAGGTTATTGGCAAGTTCCGTTGACACAGAGAGCTCGTGAAATATCAGCTTTTGTTACACCAGATGGCTTATTTCAATATACTGTAATGCCATTTGGCATGAAAAGTGCTCCAGCTACATTTCAAAGAATGATCAATAATGTTATAAAAGATTTAGACTGTTGTTATGCTTATATTGATGATCTTATTGTATGTAGTGATAGCTGGGAACAGCATTTAACACATTTGTATGATACTTTTGATAGATTGTCAAAATCAAATTTGACTGTTAATCTTGGTAAAAGTGAATTTTGTCAGGCCACTGTTGATTATTTAGGGCATACAGTTGGCCAAGGTCAAGTAAAACCTATTATGGCTAAAGTGGAAGCTATTTCCAAATTTCCACCTCCTACAAATAGAAAACAACTTATGAGATATTTAGGCATGATTGGATTTTACAGGAAATTTTGTTCAAATTTTGCTACTGTTGTTCAACCATTGACTCATCTTTTACGAAAAGACTCTAAATTTATCTGGAGTGAAAATTGTCAAAACGCTTTTGAAAATAGCAAATCACTTTTAATTAATAGTCCAGTTCTGATTACTCCAGACTTTGAAAAACAATTTAAACTTGCTGTTGATGCAAGCGATGTAGGAATAGGAGCTGTTTTATATCAAGAGACAGATAATAATGTCGAGAAACCTATATCATACTTTTCTAAGAAATTAGATAAACATCAGAAAAATTATTCAACTATTGAAAAAGAGTGTTTTGCAATGTTGTCAGCACTTCAACATTTTGATGTATATTTGAATCCCACTGTATATCCTGTTCTTGTTTATACTGATCATAATCCTCTCACCTTCATGCATAAAATGAGAAACAAGAATCAGAGGTTGACTAGGTGGAGTTTATTGTTACAGGAATATGATGTAATTGTAAAACATATTAAGGGTAAAGATAATGTAATAGCTGATGCTTTATCTAGAGCTTATTAAATCACTTTGTATATATTATGTATTTTTGTTCATATTATTCATGATAAGTTTTTGTTACACTAAAACTTCTTTTAAGGGGGGAGGTGTTATGATATTGTAATTATTATGTTTATTTATGTTGGCCTAATTTGTGTTGTATGGCCTGATAGTTGTTTACCAAATAATCTTATAACTGTGCAGTTTAGGAATCACTGGAACAATCACAGAATGATTAGAACTTTCTAGAATGATCCTTATAAAAGATGCGTAATTTAAACTTCTACGTTATTCCAGAAACTTCCGTTGTAACTTTCCAGGATTTTCCACAATGTTCCGTTCTAGCGTGTTCTAGAATAATCCGTCACAACTATATATATACAGACACTAAAGTTAAACTCTCATAATAAAACTTGGACATAGACATTGATAGACATTAGTATTCACAGCATTTGGATTGACACTTTTATTCTACAAACAACATCATACTGGATTGTGACATTAGTAGTGAACGTAATATTCAAATTGGATTCCGAAAGATTTCCGGATACAGATAAAGATAACAGATTGGACTCATATTTTGACAGTTAAGTTAACAGTTATATTTGTAAAATACTTCTTGTAAACTTTTGTATATTAAATATTGTTAAATTTTACTATTGATTTGTGTCTTTTGTTGGCTACAATTTAAAGGCGATTTCTGGCCGTAACACTGTCTTCTGATTGGTTAAAATTATTAGTTTTATTTTCAATGTTGTCAATTTCGCGGATTATTTAATGTGAAGAGTCAAAAATTAGTTTTATGGTTCAATAAATTCAAAATAGATAATAGCCATTCATTAAATGTTTTAAAAGACAATTGGTACTAAATGAAAATGTAACTGAACAAAGTGAAGTTTTATAATATAAATAATTTATTCATGTATTTTTGAATGTTTGACAGAAAAGACCTGCCATATCACAGATACAAATGCATAGAAGGAATTAATAGACATTATTCTGTTCTCTCATTATGAACCAATATAGTCCTGGTTTTAGTTTTTCTGCAGCAGCTAGTACCATCATTAAATCTCCATCTGCAGGCAAACAAAGGTCATGCCGAATTTTCTTCATTCCTCCTCTAAATGGTTGAACACCACTATTCCTGAAACAAGATTTGAAGTATGTTTAAAATGAAATGTTGACATAGATATCTCTCGTCTGTCCACATAAAATTCAGAAAAAGACAACTTGATTGACAACAACACTGCATATTTATTCATGACCCTGTAGACAGGGCTTAGAAATAGTCAATAAACTGAGATGTACTGATAGTAATGCAACTTCACATCATATTTGCATGATGTGTCACATGATGTGTCACATGATGTGTCACAAGTAGTTCTTATCAAATTAATTTTACAATTGTTGACACCACATCTTCCACCCTCTCTGGAAATTACAAAATAAATAAACAATTTACACCAGAATAAGAGGACATCAGTAATTGCATAACCAATAACTTACGTTTCGCCCTCCAAATACTTGATAAGGCACAAAGCTTTCATTTGGATTGTCCTCATAAACTGAGCTATAAATGCTTCTCTAACACCACAAGTAGGGGGTAATTTGTCTAGCTGAAAAATAATAAACATCAGGAGCCTGTAATTCAGTGGTTGTCGTTTGTTTATGTGTTACATATTTGTTTTTCATTAATTTTTTCACATAAATAAGGCCGTATGTTTTCTCGTCTGAATTGTTTTACATTGTCTTATCGGGGCCTTTTATAGCTGACTATGAGGTATGGGCTTTGCTCATTGTTGAAGGCTGTACGGTTACCTATAATTGTTAATGTTTGTGTCATTTTTGTCTTTTGTGGATAGTTGTCTCATTGGCAATAATACCACATCTTCTTTTTTATATTTAATTTTATAAAAAAATAATAAAATGTGGTATGATTGCCAAAGAGACAACTCTCCACCCACGTATGCTTAAATCTCTCTGTCATTTGAACTTTGGTTTATAGTTGTCCCATAAATTGCCAATCATACCATATGCCTTTATTTCATATATTAAGATTTTATCAATAAATATGATAAAAGACTAACATTACAAATAGAATAATTTTCATCCTGGCAAAAGAGTAACATTTGTAAAGATCTAGTTTTTAAAAAAATCACGGCATTTTTGCACAAACTATTTCTTAGGTCCTATATGCTCTTCAACCACATACTGTATATGGCCATTTCATCACTTTTTCCATTCAAGCATCACTGAGATTTTTTTGAAGACAAATTGTATGTCTGGCTTAAAAATTCGAAAGCCTAGAACCTTTGAAAAGTGATTTTTAGAATGGAGAATAATTAATAATCATACTAATTTAACTGTTTCATTATTCAACCATAAGAGATTTTCAAATTAAAGAGCACAAAAATGTGTAATGGGTAAACAGATGCATGAGGTATAAGCCTAGCTGAATTTTATCAACCTTTGACCGACTCTACTTTATAATTTTTCCCCTATTTCACAGGAAACTTAATGTGCATTTTTGTAACTGTATACTAACATCTTCTAAAAGGCTGTGTACCAGTGTTTCAGTGTAGGAAACTGAGCTAAGGATGTCACTATAAATAGAAAATGAAATTTTTGAAATTAAAACAAAGTCAATTTTTCAAACATTAAATTACATATCTGTGTGTTTGATTTGTTGGATTTAACACTAGTTTCTCTGCATGTATAATTTCAAAAAAGTTGATTTCACTCTCTTAATGAAATATTTCATCATATCCAATTTCTCTCTCTGTGAAATCATCATAATTTATAAAGCAGTGATGCATTTGCTTCTCAAATGGATTACATTGGATATACATCCTTGACTTATCTATCATGATTTGTTTTTATTTGTTAAACTTAAAATTTGACTCTCTATGAACTGAGCTGTTAATATCATTAAAATTTAAAAAAAAATGTACTTGTAAATATATGAGAAACTTAGAATTTTTACATTTAACCAAGGGACATAACTTGAGAAGGTCGACTTTAGATAGATCAAATTAATGCATCCATAATTCGAACTGGATCCTTGTTTGGTAGTAAAAGCATTGTGTATAAGTTTTATATCACATTTAAATTAAATTTAGAGTTTGGAATTGATAAGTTCAGTCATTTTTTCCCACATTTAAATTAAATTTAGAGTTTGGAATTGATAAGTTCAGTGATTTTTCCCATTTATAAGGGGACATAACTCAACATGTGAGAAAGTGGCGCCACCCAAATTTGAACTTGGTCTGTTAGGCAGTAATAAGCATGGTGTATAAGACCCGTAAAGTAATTAAGTATAATGATTATCTTACCCTGTGGGGTGTGGAATGACTGTGTTTTCTCCTCCCATTATAGACAGTAGTTCATTTCTTTGTGCGTTATGACTGTGTACCATGTGGTCAGAGAAATGTGGAGATTGTTTGATATCCATAGCTGTTATGTCTATAACACTTGATGGATACTTGCTATACAATAACTCATGAACAGGTAATTTAATTCTTTGATGTGGTTTCTGTAAAAAGTGATAAGAAAATGTAGATATGTAAAATTGAGAAAGGAAATGCTGAATATGTCAAAGCGACAACCACCCGACCATAGAGCGGACAACAGCCGAAGGCAACCAATGGGTCTTCAATGTAGCAAGAATTCCTGCACCCGTAGGTGTCCTTCAGCTGGCTCCTAAAAATATGCATAATAGTACAGTGATAATGGACGTCATACTTAACTCCGAATATACACAAGAAACTAAAATCTAAAAATGTGCATATCTGTTGGTCCTGTTCAATCAATAACACAATTATTAAGCATCACGTATACCCCCAATTTTCACATGTATGCAAAATTGCCGCATAAAAAATTGCCATAATTTCTGCCCCAAAAGAATAAACTCTTTTCAAGTGTCAATTTTCAACCGTTCTAACCAGTTGACCATCTTTGTAGAACCTTGTTTTTAGATTGTTCTATGTTGTGCAGCACCACTGTCCCAAGTCGGGATCCATTTGTAATCTAGTCAAGACCAACATGGTTTAAACATTATTATCAATATATTTTCATGTTAAGGGATAAAAGCAAGAGTGCACACACTGAAATTTCTCTCCTTCTTTATAAATCATTGATATTATGATGAGAGTCCTAAAAAAATAAAGCTTTACTACAACTATCACATAAACTTAACATGATCCAAGAAAATGAGGTCAAGATCATATAAACCGAACAAGAAATACATATACACCTTACAATCATTTAATACACTAAATATGGTTGACCTATTGCTTATAATTTCTAAGAAACAAACTAAACAAATAAAACTAAACATTGACCAATGAAACATGAAAATGGGGTTAAGGTCAGATAAACCATGCCAGGCAGACATGTACAGCTATCAATTCTTCCATACAACAAATACAAAAACTTAACACTGAGCAATGAATTGTGAAAAATGAGGTCAAGGTCAAATAAACCTTTGCGACTGACATGTACATCATAAAATATTTACATACACCAAATATAGTTGACCTATTGCATATACTATTAGAAAAAGACCAAAACTCAAAACTTAACTTTGACCACTGAACCATGAAAATGTGGTTATTGTCAGATGACACCTGCAAGTTGGACATAGACACCTTATAGTCTAGACCAATTGCTTATGCTATCTGAGATATGGACTTGACCACCAAAACTTAACCTTGTTCACTGATCCATAAAATGAGGTTGAGGTCAAGTGAAAACTGTCTGACCAACATAAGGACCTAGCAAGCTATGCACATATCAAATATAGCTATCCTATTACTCATAATAAGAGAGAAATTAACATTACAAAAAATCTTAACTTTTTTTCAAGTAGTCGCTGAACCATGAAAATGAGGTCAAGTACAGTGAACATGTGACAAACCGAAACTTCATAACATAAGGGCATCTACAAATGTATATACAAAGTATGAAGCATCCAGGTCTTCTGCCTTCTTAAATATAAAGCTTTTTTAAAGAAGTTAGCTAACGCCACCCTAGCTATCACTATGTCAAGCTTTCTGCAACAAAAGTTGCAGCTAGAAAAAACTTGCACCAAATGTCCTTTTCACTCACACTATACAGAGTAACTATTAACAGAAATATCTTTTGTAGAACTTTACCCTCATCATTCCCTGTAACCACAGATCATGGTGATATGTAATTTTCTCTTCTCCACTATACAGCAATGAACATTTTCTTTCTTCTTCAGTGTTAAACAGACACAGTGTGTATAACATCTACAACATAAAGTTTGCATAAATATAAACATAAAAAAACAAACATGGGAAAAAAATATCTGTTACATATGATACATGTATACTGGTACTTACCTTTCATAATGGTTACAGTAAAACCAAAACTAAAGACTAACCAATAAATGTAGAATTTTATATTTTTACTCTTGCAAAAAAATAATGATAAACTTAATCAGTACTTTTTTAATCTACTTATGTTCAAAAGCAGTAAGCCAGCCTGGAATTTCAGAAGAGATAATTAGAACATGTTAATTTATTATGGCAATTCAAATAAAACTGCACTACCTTTCATATGACAAGACATTCATCTGTTACAATTTCAATGACCAATGTGGACTTAAAATCTAAAAGGATTTTAAGTATGATTATTTACAAATGTAATTAGAAATTAATGTGCTAACATTGATGACTTGTCTGGTTCTTCTACAGCAGTTTTCAGTTAATTTTCTGACCAGACAAACGGTTTCAACTGAGAAACAAACTACTTTGGCCAAAAGTTTAAAAGAACTGCAATAGGTAACAAAAAAAAAAGTCACATTTAAAGATATAATTCTTACAGCATTAATATTTTCTTCCTTGTCACCTATAACGAGGGTTTTACCAAAGGTCATTAAATGTGATGCTATGCAGTTATGTAGAAATTCTCTCTCTAATGTATGAGATGGACAAAAATAGGTTTCTCCAAGCTGAAAAAGAAATTATAAAATAATTCTTTGCAATAATTAAATCTGATCATGTGTGAATACAGATACTAAAACTCAGAAATTTTTGCAGTGATATTATCGGATAAAATGTGAAAGGACAGGTCTAGAAAAATACTAATTTTGTAAGCATCAATTGTAGGCACCATTTCCTTAAATTGTCCATTATTCAGCTATCCTTATATAACACAAACAATTCTGAATAAATAGTAAAACCAAATATTACTCAGCTAGTATTAAAATGAAATACAAGAAAAACTTGATATTATGTCCATACACATTTTATACTGAACTTGTTATTTATAAATATATTTGGGGGTATAAATAAAGCAATCCTGGAGCCCTTCATAGCTTGCTGTTCCGTGTGAGCCAAGGCTCCATGTTGAACACCATACTTTGACCTATAATGGTTTACTTTTACAAATTGTGATTTGGATGGAGAGATGTCTCATTGGCACTCTTAACACATCTTCTTATATCTTATTAAAATAAATGTCAATCACTATTCTTCACAATCGAGCTCTCGCTTTTTTTTGTGTTTAAATTCAATGTGCTATCATTTCAGCTTTTCATATTTGCGGTATAAAAACTATATATATATTAGATAAATGTTTGAAAATAATTTTTTTTTCTGTCTGTACTGTACAAAATGTATATAGCAAAAAACTGACATCCTCCCCCTTCCCTGAATATGATATTGAGATTGCTACACACAAGTGTTTTAACCATGTTAACTTCAAATAAGTGTATGAAATACTAACCTTAACATTAGTAGGTAAAGCATTGGTTTTGATCAGCGACAGACAATTAATACAATCATTACCTTCAAACATGAGTAAGAAATACTAACCATAACATTAGTAGGTAAAGCATTGGTTTTGATCAGCGACAGACAATTAATACAATCATTACCTTCAAATATGAGTAAAAAATACTAACCTTAACATTAGTAGGTAAAGAATTGGTTTTGATCAGCGACAGACAATTAATACAATCATCATTCAGAATGAAAAATGAATCCATGATATCACTAGCAGGACCAGATGGCTGAAAGCAAAAAATTGGTACTAACAAAATGAATTTACATTGCAGAAGTATGTGAAGTATAAGGCATTTTTTAAGATAAAATGCAAACATGCAAAATTGTATTAGTTATGATAATATGCAGCCATCAAAAGCAATTTCTGAACATGCATGTTTATCATGATTAATGTCCTTACAATTCCATTACCGCTGTGGTTCTATAGAGATACATGTATTTTCAATTCATAAGTTATATATTCAGTGTTTATTTGGTAGTATAGGTTTGTCTTGATCAATCGTTAGTTTTCTATGTAGTGTTTGTAGATTTGTTTAACTTTGCATTGTTTATCTTTCTTTTGCAATGGAGTAGTCAGATTTTCTTCAACTTTTGATTTTGAATGTACCGTATTCTTGGTACCACCTGTGTGTTTTTTTTTATATTGAGTATTTAGAATACTTGTAAAAAATATGTAAAAAGCAGATTATTATTCATAAAGACAAAAGATAAGAAATTACTTTTCCAAATACTGTGAGGCTATAAATAGCTTTTACTGTGGATTCATAAATTTTCATATTGCATGGGCAGTTCTTGGGCACCAACTTTCATGGATTGCGGATAATTTGCCTTTTTCAGGGATATGTGATTTCATGGTTTGCCAAAGTCTGCATATACATGTAACCTGATAGAAATTTTTAAATTCATTTATTGTTCACATTTACCACTGAAATACACTAAAATTGGTAACCAATGAATAATAATGAATCCACAGTATCCATATTCCATAGTATCTGTGATTTACAAATTTCAGGAAAAAGTATTCAACTTCATTTCATTTAGGAAAAAGTAAATGAATATTGAAAACAGATGCCAGGTAATATGTAAAAGCAATTTCAACAAATTTAATGTTTAAAATATCAACAATTTTTTAAAAAGTAAAACGCTTATTGATTCTTAAAGTATCAAACCTTGTGTAAAAGAATCCTCAGTTTGCCGACCAGTCTCTCCATACATCTGATGACTAGATGCTGTATTTGTAGGAAGTATGTTAGATCACATTTGTTTATAATAAGTGATAAAGAATGAACTGCTGGTCCCATTGTCGTGTTGGCTGTGAATACGAACACTGGTACAACTGTTCCATCGTCAGCATTAGAAAAGAACTTATAATCAATAAAACAATTGTCAAATTCACGACAAATTTCTCCGCTTAGTGACTGGCTACAAACTTTCTTTAAAACTACATGAGAGTAATGGGGCTTGTTAGGAAATGTCCATAAATGATCAATCCTAGGTCCTAAGATGTTGTCCCAGTGACTTAGAAATATGCCATCAATAATACTGTCATTTGATGTTTTAATCAGTGATGTAGAAAATTTTGATGATGGTGTTGTTGGAGAAAGACTTCCGGATAATTCTTTATTGATATCAAGATTGTCTTTTGTATTCACTTCTATGATTCCTATGTCTACATTTGGTCGTTTCACTATCTTTAAACTTCGGGATTTTGTTAACTCACTTGTCATTTTAAAACATGAATTTACAAAATCAATTCAAATATAACTGCATAATATTCATTCTTTAGAAGTATATAATCATTATGTCCATGTCTTCAATATACATTTTAAATCTTTATGGTTTTAGTTCTTGTTGAATTTAAGTTTTATAATATAGGTTTTAATTCCTTGTTTGATTTTAAAACATAAACCACATAGTCTGCTATAACAATATTAGCAATCAGAAAACTAAAAGCTACTAGTAGCAACGATGTTATTATATCAGAAGGTGCTGACGTAGTTTGGTAAAAACACAAAACAAACAGCAGAAAAATCAGAAAAACAATGGCAAAGAATGTGTAATTCACAAAAAGTATAATAATGCTTCCACGATCCAAGATCTCAGTTGACCAGTCTTGTCTCATAACTGCTTCTATGTTCATTCACCCTTTTGTCAGCTTCTCTACCATTCTACAGAGGGTCTACAGTGAATGATGCTGTAAGCAAAAAGTATAACAAATTGATTTAATTTAGTTTTTTTCTGTAAAAATATAAGTTTTCAGATAAATTATCTGGTGCAGTTTAATACACAATGAACATGTTTACACTTTTTCTAGTCGTTTTAAGTCTGTAACTGCACCATATGTCCCTGTACCTTCAATTTGAACCTATGAATTTTCAGACAGATATCTTACTTGTGTTTATTACATAAAAGTATATATATTCTTTACTTCATGTACTTGGTCAACATAGTCCAAATAAATATGATGTCTTGAAAGGCTATTTCATTTTTTATCTGTGATGACATTTAAAATGACAAGACATAATTTAGTAGACAACAAGGCTTCATTTGTCATTTTGCAAGACATCACAAAGGTTCCTCTAAAATTTTGATGTCATCAAAATGGAAAATGATTGTTGTATCATATGATGCCAGTAGTTCAAGTGTCTCAGGCATCCAAATAGCAATAAGCTCTTTAGACAAGGGTGGTAAAGGGTTATTTTCGTGCAACTTGTTTTGACATTTTTAATACGTGTGCAGCCATGAAATAGAGGCTGTAAAGAGCATGTGTCGCTCACCTTGGTCTATGTGCATATTAAAAAAAAAAGGCCACAGATGGATTCATGACAAAATTGTGTTTTAGTGTTGGTGATGTGTGTGTAGATCTTACTTTATTGTGCAATCTTGCTACTTACAAGTATCTCCATCTATAATTAGATTAGTGACAGTAGAAAATATTTTATTTTTTTTTACCAAATTTACCAAATTTATGAAATTGGTTAAAAATTGACTATAAAGGACAATAACTCCTTAAGAGGTCAATTGAATTCTTTGGTCGAGTTGACTTATTAGTAGCTTTTACTTTGCTGTACCTTATTGCTATTTACAACTTATCTCTATCTATAATAATATTCAAGATAATAACCAAAAGTTGCAAAAATTACTTAAAATTACCATTTCAGGGGCAGCAGCCCAACAACAAGTTGCCCAATTGGTCTGAAAATTTGAGGGCATATACATCTTGAACTAATGAACAATTTTTATCCCCAACAGATTTTCTCTTAATGCTTTTGATTTAGAGATATGAGCTATAAACTGCATTTTACCCTATGTACTAGTTTTAGGCGTTAAAAATTTATTCTAAAGGGCAATAACTCTTTAAGGGATCAGCTGACCATTTTGGTGATACGTGTATTAACTTTTTTGAAAATCTTACTTTGCTGAACATATTGCTGTTTATAGTTTATAGATATAGGAAGATGTGGTGTGAGTGCCAATGAGACAACTCTCCATCCAAATAACAATTTAAAAATTAAACCATTATGTTAAAGTACGGCCTTCAACACGGAGCCTTGGCTCACACCGAACAACAAGCTATAAAGGGCCCCAAAATTACTAGTGTAAAACCATTCAAACGGGAAAACCAACGGTCTAATCTATATAAACAAAACGAGAAACGAGAAACACGTATATATTACATAAACAAACGACAACTACTGTACATCAGATTCCTGACTTAGGACAGGTGCAAACATTTGCAGCGGGATTAAACGTTTTAATGGGCCCAAACCTTCTCCCTTTTTCTGAACTAATAGCATAACATCACAACATAGAAAAACATACGATAAAATATCAATTGGCAGACTAGTTCTTATCATGAATTGGAACCAAATTGGTTTGCTCAAAAAGTCTTGCATATTAGAGTTGTACTAATTAGATATAGGAAGATGTGGTGTGAGTGCCAATGAGACAACTCTCCATCCAAATAACAATTTAAAAATTAAACCATTATAGGTTAAAGTACGGCCTTCAACACGGAGCCTTGGCTCACACCGAACAACAAGCTATAAAGGGCCCCAAAATTACTAGTGTAAAACCATTCAAACGGGAAAACCAACGGTCTAATCTATATAAACAAAACGAGAAACGAGAAACACGTATATATTACATTTTAAACAAACGACAACTACTGTACATCAGATTCCTGACTTAGGACAGGTGCAAACATTTGCAGCGGGATTAAACGTTTTAATGGGCCCAAACCTTCTCCCTTTTTCTGAAACAATAGCATAACATCACAACATATAAAAACATACGATAAAATATCAATTAGCAGACTTAACTCAATCAAAAAACGTATGATTACACAAAGAACGAATAAATTTGATCTGCGATATCTGAATACAAATGCACAGTTAATTAAATATTAGAGACAAACAGTCATGACCAAAAGGCTATCAAATAAATTCAAACACACTGAGAAATATTTAACCAATCAATGTTCACTTTAGAAAAAAACCGTTTTTTTATAATCTTGAAGTTTATACAAATGTTGTAAGAATAAGTGAAAAATTGAAGATATTACAAATAATCAAAGCTGGTATACAGCCAAGATCCATATAAATAAAAAATGACAAAAAAGCATTATAAACAGTATCAACAGGTCGAATTAACAAGAAAATACGATTTGAGAGTACTCGCAGTTACTGACAGCTAGTTAAAAGCCAAAACCAATTAATAGTAAAAAATCATGCATCAGAGACTAAAATCGACTAAAACACATCACAGGGATTTAGTATTTTAACGTCATTAATAGTCAAAGAAGACATGACTTGTGCAATGCCAAAAATAAATGTATCGACAGGTAGTAGTATAGTGAAGAGCGACTTCTATAGAAATAAAAGTTAACGTGGCTGTGTCCCCTATACATCTCGCCTCAAAAGATAATGAAATTTAGTTATGTTTTAATTTGCTAATGACAAAATCAATATTAGTGCCAATGTGAACTATATTCAGAGATCTAATTACAATATTGGTACGATAACCCTTACTTATAAGTTTGTTCAAAGGTTCGATGAGTTTACAAGGATCACATAGTGATTTCCTCGCTTTAAGTACAATATTACCATAAAATTTAGGATGAGAAATACCATTTTTAATAAGCTTTCTACAGGTATAGCCAAATTTACTAATCAAATCTTTGTATCTATGAAAGAATTTAGTAAAAGTTTTAAGTAATTTATTTATCTCTATCTATAATAATATTCAAGATAATAACCAAAACGTCAAAATTTCCTTAAAACTACCAATTAAGGGACAGCAACCCAAAAAATGGGTTCTCGGATTCATCTGAAAATTTATTTCAGGGCAGATAGATCTTGACACAGTAAACAATTTTACCCCTATGTCAGATTTGCTCTAAATGCTTTGAATCCAGAGATATAAGCCAAAATCTACATTTAACCCCTATGTTCTATTTTTGGTGGCCGTCTTAAATAGTTGGCGGGGGTCACCAGAAACATTTTTTAAACTAGATACCCCAATGATGATTGTGGCCTAGTTTGGTTTAATTTGGCCAAGCAGTTTTCAGAGGAGAAGATTTTTGTAAAAGTAAAAAACGACGGATGAAGATGGACACACAGTGATGAGAAAGGCTTTCGCATAAATTTCACTATTCACTATGTTTTGTGAAATTGGTAACAGATAAATATGCAAGACATTTTTAATTGCTCATTCTTCGTGAAATGGCAATGTAATTTGCGTTTTTCAAGCAGATACCCAACTTTTACGCCCATGTCACCAGCTTGTCTGGCAAAACAGCTCTTGGACGTCAGAGTAATCTCAGACTAAAATTAAATGCATGCGTGTTGATGTGAAATAGATTGACATGAAATTTATACAAATAAAAATTTCATAACAGCTGAAGAAGATATATATATATATATAAAGAAATTTGTGATTTGAAATAACAACTTTTAGTTTTATGTACAATGTTTTGATTTGAGTGTGGTATGTTGAAACTGGGGAGAACAGCTGTAATCAGCTGATCTTACAAGATGTCATCAGAAGTGGTTTCAATAATGGTGTGAGGAAGAAAGTCTCAAGAATTTTGAATATATATTACGGGTGTGAACTATTGAGAAGTTAGAGACCATTTACCTGAGTGATGACACTAGCAAGTTCCAACAAACTTGATTGTTTTTGGAATGGTAAAATAACAAGGCCTTCCGAATAAACAAGAATCCGAAAGCCCACTTCCGGATAAATAAAAATCTGATTGCACGTGTGTGATTGTGTAATCTGGCTTCTTCATAACATATGAAATAATGATGAGCTGTAAAACTTCGAATTCGCATGTACAGGAAATAGGGAATGTTTTATCTGACCCTTCTAGACCACTGAAAGAACGTTTTAGGGCTCTTTTTACACTGAAAAATATAGGTGGTAAACAAGCGATTGATTGCATTTCAAATAACTTTTCAGATTCGTCTGCTCTTCTCAAACATGAACTAGCTTATTGTTTAGGTCAAATGGTAAATCCTTATGCTGTTCCTAAACTCGTGGAGGTTTTAGAAAACACAGAACAGGAACCTATGGTTCGACATGAAGCAGGTACTAAAATACATTATTTATATTAATTTTAATATGAGGCAGACATTACCTGTTAATAGACCACTTTCGAGTTGATCCGTCACCAGAAATGATGTCATTTAACAGATGGAGGGGCATGTATGTATCCCTGCCCTATAAACGTTCATCAAGCGTCTTAGTGATCATCATTGTTGGTCTCATTGGGGTCTAAGCGTGACTCGGGATTGCTGAATTTTTGTAAGCGTGACACGTGAAAGTCAAAATATTGTGTGTTGAAAACAGGAAATGATGTCTTGCGGGACCCAGGAAATGGCTTACGTGTATAGTGTAAGCGGGATACAGGTATCTGACAAAACAGTAGGCGGGATCTGGGATGGATCGGAACCCCCAATGAGACCCCCTTCATTGTGCAGGATAAACTAGAAATAAAGCTTGTTCAGTAGGAACTTAATCTCAATTCTCTAATGACAGCGGTACAGATTGTCAATTATGAGAATTTAATTTGCAGAAAAATTCGTGTAATATAGCTTTATACAAATGTAGTTTTTCAACCACTCACTCAACATTGAAACGGAAGTCATGACGCACCTAAAACGCACGCGTGACGTTCACTAAAACGAAAATTTTTGATGGAAATGCATTGAACTCGAAAGTTGTCTATTGGGACTAAGTCTGTATGAATTTTTTTTTTTTTAATTCAAACATGTTAATAAAAGCAAAGGAAATACCGTAACGTTTCCGATTTTGGTTCTGTTATTAGGTATTTAGTTGTGACGTTATTTGAGTTATGACGTCATATTCAATGTTAACTAAGAAAAGCTGTCATCAGGTAAATTTTTCAAATTTCAAATTTGTTTTTTTTATTTTTCTACCGTAATTGGGGACTTAGTCCCCATAATATAGTACCTAATAGAGGGTACTAATGCCCTCACCATCAGCCTTTAAAAAAGTCATAATGAGTTACAGTTATCATCAAATTGATTTAAATTTTACCGTCATTCCTCAAAATATGAACATAATTTTTACTGTTCTTTCAATGTCATGAAGGTACTCCCTTTACGACCCATTGACAGTAAAACCTCCTCTGACCCACTAAACAAGGCCCTGTGTACGACACACATGATAGACATATTTTATTTTCCTATACTGTACCATTAAAATCACATATAAAGTTCCCTCAATATATTGCTACATGTACATGTATAATAGTTGTTGAATTGACAATCACACAACAGTTACTTCTTTTCAAAATCATTCAATCATAGCAAATTCAGCCTAAAACTCATTTAGTTAATACATCTTTTAATTTCAAACCCATAAAAATGTATTATTTATTGAGGTCTAAGCAGGCTCATACATATGCTACACTGAGTCATATCTGAAGAAACATTTTAGTGGCAATTAAAGATGAAACATACCTATGTATTTGTTATGCATATAAACATGTATGTACCAACAATCTTTTAGACCAAAACCTGCCTACTATTACATATACACTGTCTCTGACCATTTTTCAACCAAAAATATCAACTACACAGAAACCATTTAAAGTTGTGCAGCAAATCAGGCTATCCAGATATAGTGTTTGTCAATGACACTTGAAAACAATTTTGTTGTAAAAGTGACCTAAATGTTTTTCTAAAACTTTAGATGGTAACTGAATATGGCAAGTGTAAATTAATTAGCTATATAGTATGATGCTGTCTGTGTAAAATTCACTTGTTCATGGTTTCAGAGGTACAAGTTGATATGGGAAATATTCTTGACTACATAGTAAAACAGGCTGGATAAGGAATTGATGTGCAGCAAAATCAAAAAAAAAATATCCTCTTGATAAGGATAAATTTAGACTATAACATGTTAAAAAGTTGTGAATTAGAATTGAACCTAAGAAATCAATTTATAAGATAATAGATTGCCTCTTTTGTTATTGTTTGAACACTTGAACCACTGTACTTAATCTGACATTTGTAAGACTTATATAGGCTTGTAAGGTAAACATAAGACATAAGACATTTTATTTCACTAAAGCCCCAACATGGGGTATGTTAGTAAACATTTACTGGTAATTAATTTTGGAAGTAGAGTTATTTCCCATTGATTATAAAAATATAATTTTACTTTTGTGTACAGATATAAGTCCTTGGCTTGATATACTAAAGAAAACCACATTCTCTTCTCTTCTTGAATGTATTTTGTCTAGCTACATGTACATTGTTTCAACAGAGAGTACACATTGTATAATTGATTCTGATTAAGATTGTCTTGACTATATAAATTATATAAAAGTACAATTTCCTCAGTCTACATTTTCTATCATTTGAAATAAAAGAATGCTGCTAACTACGCTTTATCATATGGGGCCACACTTAAAAATATTTTGGTTTGCCCAAACCCTACCCAAAGGTTGAGACAGTGGGTAGGTAGGTAGGCATTTTCTTTTTTTCTTTTTTTAAAAGAAATTGAAGTATCAGATGTTTATTAGTCTTCATGCCTATTTGATTCAAAAAAACTTCTTCTAATCAGGACAATAAAAGAATTTGAGTAGGCAGCTTTTTTCTGGGTAGGTAGCGTTTGGGCAACAAACCTGTTATTTATTAAGGCCTGGAGCACTTGGCATCTGCACTTAATAGAAATCCTTTTAAAATTCTTGAAATAAAAGTTTGAAGTCTAAATGGAAAAATATTAAACAAATATATATACAAAGAAGATGTTGTATGAGTGCCAAAGAGACAACTCTCCATCCAAGTCACAATTTATAAACGTTGACCAGTATAGGTCAAAGTACGGTCTTCAACAGGGAGCCTTGGCTCACACCAAACAGCAAGCTGTAAAGGGCCCCAAAAAATTTATATATATTGCTAGAAACAAGTATGTTGGACACATTTGACTACAAATAACCTTAAAATTTTAGCAGTTGTATAAATTATTACTTGTAATGAATAAAAAAATTTCGCGAAGTGACAAGAATATGATCATCAGCAGCTGTATATTGGCCCCGGATAAAATAAGATTTCACATTATTTAGACTGAAGTTTGAACTAGAACTTATTGAATATTGCCTTAATTTCATACTAATATGTATAACTTGAAGTGGTTGATTGAATTAATATTCTTTATTATTTCAAACTTTCAGGTGAAGCGTTGGGAGCCATTGGTTGTGTAGATGCAGTTCCAATCTTAGAAAAATATAAAAATGATAGTGTCATAGAGGTATTGTTTAATCATTCTCTTCAAATGTAGAACTCAAGCCAAATAATATATTTACTTGTTTGCTACCTCTTTTCACACAGATTTTCATAATTTTATATTTCCATATGTTTAAATCTCTATTGTTTAAAAAACATGTATGCAATCTGTTCTTGTTTGTGTGTTTTCTTATATCTCAACATGGAACAGAAAGAAATTCTGATTAATATTGAATATGATACTTTTGATAATTTGTATTCTGTTAAAAATTCTTTTCACATCAGTATCTATGATTCTGAATGTCTTAGCAAATGTGCATACATCTTATTCTGTCAGTTGAAAAAAATATTTATATGTAAAATGACAACTTGTTATACATCTTACCAGGTTGCAGAAACGTGTCAGCTTGCATTAGAAAGAATTAAATGGCTTCAAAGTGAAGACAAAGAAAGGGAGAAATTATCAGAGAATCCATATTTTTCTACTGATCCAGCACCTCCATCAACAAACATGGACATTAACAATTTAAAAACACAATTACTAGATGAAAAATCGACACTATTTCACAGATACAGAGCTATGTTTTCACTGAGGAATATAGGAACAACAGAAGCAGTTCAAGCTTTGGCTCAAGGTATTTTATCTATTTGGTTACAACAGTTACATATCAAAGTAAGCGAAAAAATAGGGTACAAGTATCTATATAAAAAACAGATATGGTAGGGACAACTCCCAACAAGAGACCAAATGACACAGAAATTAGCAACTACACAAATGTATAAACAATAGGTCACTGTACTGCTTTAAACAATGAGCAATGCTGATACTGCATAATCAGCTATAATAGACAGATTCACATTTGAATATCTCGCATTACATACTTTAAAGGAATAATTGAACAAATTGGGGTAATCATCTAGAGGTCAACATAAAATCTTCAATGATACATTTATATAAGTGTTTATGGTACAAAAAAATAATATGCAAAACACAAATAGCTCTGTCTTGAAAAGAAGTGAATAAACTACCAGCCACACAACACTCTTTAAATGAATTAAAACACACAATTGAAAACACCGACTAATGAGGCTTGGAAACATGATTGATATGGTTTCTATGTGTTCTCTAAGACTTACACCTTTAAAGAGATATCTCAAACTATATTTTTTGCTGATACATGTACTGAAAAAGAAGTTACTTTTGTAGAGAATGATTTTAAATACATGTTTGCAGTGCATATAAAACACAAATTATAGTGCCATCAAACAATGGTACTGATAGTAGTATACATACATGTAGATATAGGAAGATGTGGTGTGAGTGCCAATGAGACAACTCTCCATCCAAATAACAATTTTTAAAAAAAGTAAACCATTATAGGTCAATGTACGGCCTTCAACACAGAGCCTTGTACAGTTCGTTTAAATATGAAATTGTAATACTGCATATTAAAAACCGATTAAAATTGGATTCTGTTAAATTTGAAAAACATTTACATGGGCTAATTTGATGGAAATTGTTATATAAATGAAATTGAAATTTTTAGTTGATATTACTTTTAACTGTTTGAAACTTTTTTCAGGACTAAAATGTTCAAGTGCACTGTTCCGACATGAAATTGCCTATGTATTAGGTCAAATGCAACACGAAGCATGTGTACAAGAACTGAAAGAAAATCTATGTGATGAGAAAGAGAATCCCATGGTACGCCATGAATGTGCAGAGGCCTTAGGGGCTATAGCTACTGAAGAATGTACAAAGATTTTAGAGCAATATCTACAGGACAAAGAAAGAGTGGTTAAAGAAAGTTGTGTAGTAGCTCTAGACATGTCAGAATATGAACAGAGTAAAGAATTTCAATATGCAGATTCGTTAACTAAGATAAATTCATAAAACTGGTTAGGATTTCTAGAAAGGTGATATGATTAGAAGATATTTTATTAAAAGACTTGTGATCTGACATTGCTCTCTTTTGTGAAGACTAAACTGCTGGTTAGAACGAAAGTACATTCACACACTAGTGCTACCATTTACACTGAACTTGATGATGTCTAATTAGATTGTGGCACTTAATAATGATGGAGAAATTTATCTCAGAGATTAAATTATAATGTGAAATGAAAAACAAAATAAACTTAGATTTCATTTATTTTTTGTGCTGGATGATTTGTATATGAACTGCTACTGAACCATATGAAATAATTTTGTGTGAATCTATCATAAAATCTCACTCAAATGATGTACTTCCACACCTACTGTTTTATTTCTTCATCTGAGGTTGACTTTGGATTGATATAGACTTCCTCATATCTGCACACTTTAGTACACTTTTATATCCACTTCTAAAACCCAAAATCTGTTTTTGGTCCGAAATAATTTTTTCTTCTTCCTATGCAAATCATTAGCATATCTGCTTCTCCTTTTAAACTAGGCCTCTGATCATAATCTGGTCATTAACTTTGCAAGGGGTGGTTGGTGGGGTATTATTTTGCGAGCATTACTTGCGTTACCTACAATGTATAGTCTATTGTTATGTCCTACATCAACAAGTTTAACTTTTGCATTTAAATAAGAAACTTTATGTTGAATTTATGTCATATTTGTAATAACATTGTTACATGATTAATGAGAACAGAAACTTAAAGTTGCTCCAAATGAAGGTCATTTTTAACGTTAAGAATATTGGCTCTTACTTTAAGATTATTGTTCATTGTATAAAGGTGTAAAGATGCTTGTATGGGAAAATAAAGATGACTTTCTATTGCTACTTAAAATGTACAGTATTCTAGTTATAAATGTAAAAAGAATGAAATGTGGGTATACGTCAACGAAATAGAAACCCCAACCTCAATTTTTAAACCACCTAAAGAGATTTATATTTAAAATTTAAATTAATTTTGAGTATATATGAAAACAAACATTTACACATTGCTTACTGCTTCTCATATCACATATATTGAAGTGCCTAAGAAAAATACAGTTGGATAAATGAGTTATCTCCCTTCGTATGTTAATTTATAATGTACATTGAAAAGAAATAAAGAAGGGCTTAACACCAAATTATTTACATTATATTAACAGTGATTCAAGTGTTGCATGAGTGATGTAAACAAATTATGTAACACCTGACTATTTTTTCTAAAGATTGTTTATGATGACGTTGGCAGAATATCTATCCTTCAGTTTAAAGTATATTGAACAAAAATGTACAGACATCAGATGAAAAGAAGCTATTTGTCTTGACTATCATGCTCTTTGATTACGTCAATTGGAACATTTTCTATTTATTAGTATTATGTCAACAGATTATACAACTAGCATTAAAATAGATTAAAATTGACTTTTCATGATCATTTCTTTAGAATATTATTGTGGCTGTTCTTTTGATACTACAAACACTTTATTCACAACCATGCATGAGTTTGCCAATTTTCTTTTAAGTGGTTTATTCTGAAATATCATCTGGTTCTTTATCTTAAAACTACAGTAAGGCCTTTATCATCAAATTAGAACTTTACATTCAAGTTCAAGATGGCAGGCCTAGATATGAACAGGGCTACTTTACAAAATTGAAAAATATATTCTGTTTAATGCCAATAAACTACAAACAATGAAATGGTTTTATGAAATCTAAAAAAAAAATTGCACTTGTTTAAAGCTCATTAGGTTAAGAAAGTCAATGTAAAGCTTGAACCTTGTTGATATGGTCCAATCCCATGGTACTCATGCCCCTTCTCCCACAAATACTAGTTGAATAATAAAATTGAGAATGGAAAATGGGAATGTGTCAAAGAGACAACAACCCGACCGTAAAAAAAAACAACAGCAGAAGGTCACCAAAGGGTCGTCAATGTAGCGAGAAATTCCTGCACCTGGAGGCGTCCTTGAAGTCTTCAGTTTACGTCCATTTGACATCTATGTTTCAGACTGCTTTAAAATTTGTTAATGTATTTCTTTTATTTTGTGTACCTACTTAAGTCACAAGCTATTTATTTTCACAATTTTTTTGGTAGAATAGGAATAACTTGTATATGAATAGAGAATATGTTAAATTTTGAAAGATCTCTTTGATAAATATTCAATCAAAGTTAATCTTGAGCACTAATTGGCTGAAAAAGTTGAAGCGCCAAACAATAATTCGACAAAATAAGATGGTTTATAGCAGTGAAAGGATTTGTTATTAAATGAAACCAACAGGAATACAAATAGTGTCTTTCAACTAATGTCAGATTCTCGGAGTTCAATATTTTGTGTTTTTACTTTCAATAATGTCAGATTTAAAATACAGTCATTTTACATAGATATTCAATAAGGTACTATTTCTTACTAAGATCTTGATATAATGGCACAAAGGAAATGGCTTTATTGCCGTACTTTGTCTTGAAGCAGAAGGATTCCCAACACTTAGCAATAGTCATATGCAGATGGCTCAGTTCCCTCATGTGGCTAGAAGTGAGCACCACAATTTTTTTGTGTGAAAAAAAAATCTTTCAACAAACTTATTGGGCGTTTTCTATTTAAATATTAAAAGAAATGCATTTAAACTAAAAGTCCCAACAAATTTGTAATGCTCTGAATTTTCAAAGGGCCTTTCAGTATTTACCGAATTGCAGAAAATTTTATTTATATGGTACCTACTACCTAGAATATGGAATTTTACGAAAAGGACCAAAAATATGAAGAAAATATTTAGAATAGCCATCTACGAAGAAAGATCATTCATATTGAACATGATACCAAATAGCCGACTAATTTGGACTGTCAGCATGAAGCTGTGTTGAAGCTTGAAAGGATTCCTCAATGAAGGGTTAGTATATTTTGGACTGTCTGCATGAAGCTGTGTTAAAGTTTGAAAGGATTCCTCAATGAAGGGTTAGTATATCTTGCTGTGTTAAAGCTTGAAAGGATTCCTCAATGAAGGGTTAGTATATTTTGCTGTGTTAAAGCTTGAAAGGATTCCTCAATGAAGGGTTAGTATATCTTGCTGTGTTAAAGCTTGAAAGGATTCCTCAATGAAGGGTAAGGACTGTAAATTCAGATATTATTGCGATTTTGTCATTTTACACTTGAATGCGATTTTAATTTTTACGATTTTCAGAAAATTCATGTTTAATTCAGTTAAAATATTACATAATGCGAGTTTTAATTATTGCTTTTACAACTCAGTCACATTATTCGCAATAATAAAAACCTCGCAATAATTTCTGAATTTACAGTATATCTTGCTGTGTTAAAGCTTGAAAGGATTCCTCAATGAAGGGTTAGTATATCTTGCTGTGTTAAAGCTTGAAAGGATTCCTCAATGAAGGGTTAGTATATCTTGCTGTGTTAAAGCTTGAAAGGATTCCTCAATGAAGGGTTAGTATATCTTGCTGTGTTGAAGCTTGAAAGGATTCCTCAATGAAGGGTTAGTATATTTTGCTGTGTTAAAGCTTGAAAGGATTCCTCAATGAAGGGTTAGTATATTTTGGACTGTCAGCATGAAGCTGTGTTGAAGCTTGAAAGGATTCCTCAATGAAGGGTTAGTATATCTTGCTGTGTTAAAGCTTGAAAGGATTCCTCAATGAAGGGTTAGTATATCTTGCTGTGTTAAAGCTTGAAAGGATTCCTCAATGAAGGGTTAGTATATCTTGCTGTGTTAAAGCTTGAAAGGATTCCTCAATGAAGGGTTAGTATATTTTGCTGTGTTAAAGCTTGAAAGGATTCCTCAATGAAGGGTTAGTATATTTTGGACTGTCAGCATGAAGCTGTGTTAAAGTTTGAAAGGATTCCTCAATGAAGGGTTAGTATATCTTGCTGTGTTAAAGCTTGAAAGGATTCCTCAATGAAGGGTTGGTATATTTTGCTGTGTTAAAGCTTGAAAGGATTCCTCAATGAAGGGTTAGTATATCTTGCTGTGTTAAAGCTTGAAAGATTCCTCAATGAAGGGTTAGTATATCTTGCTGTGTTAAAGCTTGAAAGGATTCCTCAATGAAGGGTTAGTATATCTTGCTGTGTTAAAGCTTGAAAGGATTCCTCAATGAAGGGTTAGTATATCTTGTTGTGTTAAAGCTTGAAAGGATTCCTCAATGAAGGGTTAGTATATCTTGCTGTGTTAAAGCTTGAAAGGATTCCTCAATGAAGGGTTAGTATATCTTGCTGTGTTAAAGCTTGAAAGGATTCCTCAACGAAGGGTTAGTATATTTTGAGACACAATTTCTGCAGCTTTGAATTGAGCTGAACAACTAATAACAATTATGACGATTCAAACTATGTTTTTATGATAACTGGAATTTACACTTTGTTTTAAATTATGGTAAACACTTTTTAAATGATTTGTGTGGCAGGTTTGAAACATTTCCTTTAACATGAATCTTCCCCTTTAGATACAGTTTTATTGCATAAACAGCTTTCCACCTTGCTAACTTTAATAAAAGATCAATTTATTATTATGTAAAAGATAATTTATTAAGATAAAATGAGGAATGAAAATAATATTTATATAAATTGTCACTAATATTTAACAATGATGAATTGCACATTTCTGAAACCCATTATTAAGGATAATAGAATCTTTAAAATTACCATGGATTATTGAAAACATTTCAAAATTAATTTGACAGCTCTCTTGTGTGATGTACTAAACCAGATGTTGTATTATATCAAAAATATATAAAATTGTTTTTTTCTTTTTGAAATACAATTGATATATAGATCAAGCCCTAAAGCCTATAGATAAGATATTTAATACTAAGTAATTTATGCAATTATAAAAAAAAGCATTTTAAAAAATTAAATAATTGAAGAAAACAAATTTTAATGTTCAAATTTGTTAGCACTATTTTAAACTGCAGCTGTTTAATCCAGATATTAAATTTTCTACAAAGTCTATTATTGATGAGTTAAGACTCTGGAGAACACACAAGCCAAAGTAGGAGAAAAAAGAAACCAGAAGCACCTGCCTGTTTTTTAAGTATTCTTGAAAAGCATTTTGTAGTGATTTTATATTTCCTATTGTTTGGCATAATTCTTAAAAAGCTAAATGATCAATCTGTTGCATAATTTATTGGCTATTTATAGAAAAATGAATAAATTGCCCTGTTTTAAAAGAAAATGATTTCTTATTCAAGCATCACAGCACCGATCCCCACAGGTTGATTAATTTTGCTGTTATTGAACAGGTAACACCTCCATATTACAAGACATAAACCATCAATGTAAGATCATATACTATCACCTATCTCTGTTTGATGTGCACAAATTGTATATTAACCTATTACATGGGCCAATAGAAACAGCTGTCATAAAGAATTTGTCACTACTGGATTTAAAAACATAAATATGATTAAAGTACTTGTAAATAGTGAAGTATTTCATGAATGAAGAAATTATGATTGATATTTTGCAGGATTACTATTTTTGCTGACGGATTAAGTGATCGATTCCATACCTGACCTTACCTTTACCGTTACCTTTTCAACTTTCAGGTAAGTTATATCAGTTATTTAATTTTTTATCAAAAACCCAATCAATCAAAAAGAAAAATGAACGATGACCATGTTTTGACATTTTGACTTGTTGACATTTCTTCCTTCTAGTATATATATTGACAACAAATATCTTAAATAATTATTTTATTATGAGAAATATGAATTTGTTGATAAATATACATGACTTTTAACAGTATACATAATTCTTTAATGTTAATTTTGCCATAAAACAGATGACTCTAAAGTAGTTCATTAATCAAATGGAAGGTAATAAACATTTTTTTTCTGTAGAAGTCTGGGAAAAGAGATTTTTATCCCCGTAGCCTTTTTTTGATAGAATTTCTGGATTCTAATTTCCAGTTACTATGGGAGATTTAATTCTGTGACAGTGAAATTCCTGATTTTTCCTATCCTTATTTATGGTTAGTATTATACAATAGACAAAAGACAATATTTATTTGCACAAATGCAATTATTACAATCCGTAAAGGCCAAATCCAAAGTACATTGCATAATTATACAAAACATATATGACTGATATTGTATAAGTATTGTTATGTATAATCAACCAATTATAAATAGTGCATTGACTTGTACTCTTCAAAGCTTTAATAGCATAGCAACTCAATAAAAGCTGATTTTGTTTGCTTATATCTACAAGTAAATTAAGTACTGTCCATCAGTCTGGCCTATGTATGTTTAAGAAGTCTGGTAATGTAATTGCTACTTTACATTGACAAGTTTTGGCTCCTTTGTCACATGGGGTTATATAAGCTATTGTTCTAAGTTTAAATGGCCAGTTTTAACCAAAATGTATGGACGGACCTTATTTGGTTATAAAGAGATGAACAGTACTAGGGGGTTGGAACCCCCCCCCCCTTTTTTTTTTTAAAGATCAATGCATTTTAATAGTGATATATGGCTTGAACCCCCTTTCAAAATTGACTTGATGATTTAGTTTCATTGGCACTCATACCACATCTTCCTATATCTATGGCATCAATAATGTATGAAAATTCTTTTCTTTCATGATTTAAACTTTTAATTTCAATGTAATTTATATATAACCCATGCTTTGACAAGAGCCAGATTTAGGGTTGTGCTGGCAAGAAATAACCCACCCCCTTAATCCTCAGTAAAGTGGAGCTTTAATATTTAAGCATTACTTGCAGTACTTTAATACCCCTAATATATTTAGGAGATTCGGTTTTAAACAAGGGATTAAGTGTGGTAATTGTTTCTGCCTAATTACACCAAAACGCAGCATTTGATAATGTTTGATATTTTACTGTAACTTGATGATAGTCTTGATGCGTAATGAATAAACATGTTCATGGTAGAAAATATGAAAAGTGATGAAAATTCCTGGGTATTACGTCATCAGCACCACTTAAGTGTAATTCTGGTTAATGAAGGCACGGTAAATGAGCTCTAACCATTTCCATGCTGTGATTATATCATCATTGGTGGTTACTTAAAATGTTTGTACTAAATATACTAGTATATTCTTAGTAGTGCTTATTAATTAACACTAGGTAGACTGACAGGTACAGCCTCTTAATGTGATGCAATATTCAATTAGAAAATAGTTTATTTTTATAACAACAATGTGGATTATAGTACTGTAAATTCAGAAATTATTGCGTTCATTTATTATTGCGATTTTTTCATTTTAGACTAAAACATGATCTTGATTTTTAGGATTTTGTGAAAAATCCTGTTTAATTCATATGATATATTAAAAAATGGGAGATTAAATTATTGTGTTTACAACTCTATCGTATTTTTGCAATAATAGAAACCTTGCAATAATTTCTGAATTTACAGTATTATGGGTAGTATCTTATTTTCAAGCGCAAGCACCGATAGCTTATGAACTTTTACAATGTTATCACTCTATTTCAAATTTTATGAGAAATGTAATTTAGTAGAGAAGATGTTTTATGTAAATTGTTTTTACCATAAAAAAAATCATAAGAAAAACTTAATAGTAAGATACATTCAGCAACTAATCTCCTTGATTTTGTTGGTCCTGTCAGACATTGAATCAGAGATTTTTGTAGTACAAAATGTATAATTTATAGAGAATAGTATTATGTAAGAAATTATTTAAAATAAAGAATGATAACTATTCTGATAGTGAGTGTCATCTTTCAGTAATAGATTACATTAACTAAGCATGCTAACCATCATTTACCTGTCTATACCTATAATTAAGTAGCATGTCACCTGATATAAATCTTCAGATATATTGTCAGTAATTATATTCCTACTTAACCTGATGAAAGAAAGACAAATGGGATTCTAATACTAAAACAGTAATTTGGTTGTCAATACTTAAAATTGTAGAATATTGTCTTTGTATAAACTTGAATTGCTACCTAAAACCACTGTGAGAAATTGCAGTCCAAACAGAAATCTAAATGCAGCAGGAGCATAAAAATTAATTGAAAAGTTTTTGGGAGGGGTAGCAAACTTCTGAAAGTGAAACTAATAATGATTTCTCTAGTGTATTTTCTTGTGTGTGAAAGTAAAAAGATAGCTGGATAGATGTAATTTTCATCACTTAAAATTGTACCAAAACTGTCCATGGATTTTTCAATCTGCTGATTTCAGGAGGCCTAGGTAGTCTAAGTAGTTGAACTACTGTAACACTAGCTTGTCAACAATGATGTTTTGAGTTTGAAACCAGCATGTGGCTTATATTTTCTTGCTTATATTTGTACTTTTGAACAGCATGAAAGAATCTTAAACAGAAAACAATGTTACTTGTAGCATATTTTTACATCAATTGCTACCAATAATAGCATGTAAGAGTAAAAGAAGACTTGGTACCTTGCCAGGTAAACAGGTTGATGAAGTACCCCCAACAAAACATAGTAAGCTATGTCAGTAACTGAGGAATGCATAGCTAACAAGTATAATATATGTTTTATGTCGCCTTGATCGGTTTACTACCAATTTCTATATTCTATCCAGGTGGCAATAGTATATACTTGGCATATTTTACTGTCACAGAATATAAATCTTAGAGACATGTCCTGAAACTGACCAAAATCCTTGTGTCCATCAGTTTTCTAGCCAGGTGGCAATAGTATATACTTGGCATATTTTACTGTCCCAGACTGTACATTTTAGTGACATGTCCAGAATATTTACAATTGTTCCATCCATTCTGTTAGGTTCACTGATATTGATATTAATGATAATGATATACATATGTTTACTTAGAGCTTATTTATTTTTATGTAGTTTTGATATTGGAAGATGTGTTATGAGTGCCAATGAGACTATTCTCTATCCAAGTAACAATATGTACAATTAAACCATTTTAGGTCAAAGTGCCGCCTTCAACATGAAGCCTTTGCTCACACCGAATCAGCAAGGTTTAAAGGGCTGCAATGTAGTTTTAGTCCATTTTGATGTCATTATAGATTTTTTTCTTTCTGATATTTGGAATAAATTTGTATACAAAATTAAAATTAACGTTAATTTTTGTTTATTGCGTCATTCGGTTGCTGTCTCGTAGATGTATACCCCCACCTGTATTTGTATCAATATTTACAACTGGTCCTTTGCTGTTTTATAAAGGATATAGAGATTACCTGTAAATTTATTTAAGTAATTTAATTCCAAACGATTATTGACAACTATGCTGTGTACTGTACCTCAAATAAATTACTAATCAATTATTTATGTTTTATCTTCATTATAAGGTTTAACCCAACTGCTAGTAGATGTTAGAAAACATTCACTTCTAACAGTCAAATACCACTGACTCTAAGGTAGATGATTATGTGATGAATAAAATATTGTCTATTGCAGATTTGTATAGTGAAACAATTGATGCAACTTGATGCACGGTGGATAAATAAACACAGGTAGAGACCAGGTAAGAATATATGATAATTAATTGAGAGCTATTGATTAGAAGTATTATAGTGTCTGTTGGGACAAGGTTAATTTGGGGTTACTCAAGGACACAAATACATGTATATAATTAACATGCACGTAGGATAGAAATACATGTACATGTACATAGTTTTACATGCATGTATAGCTGTCATTCTGAATAAAACTGTAATAGTGAAGGGGGAGTAGGAAGTAAGCATCAAAATCAAATATACATAAGCCTGCTGCTAAACTGCTTTCTGAAAATGTTCCATATGATTAAATTTCTGAAAATATGTATAATAAACTCAGTTTCATTAAATTTTGTATGCTGAAACTCTTTAGTTTATA
This sequence comes from Mytilus trossulus, assembly GCF_036588685.1. NCBI lineage: Eukaryota > Metazoa > Mollusca > Bivalvia > Mytilida > Mytilidae > Mytilus > Mytilus trossulus. The sequence continues at coordinate 13,570,936 of NC_086373.1, forward strand.
ATCAATTTAAATTTTCTATCTTTAAATTATTGGGATGTTTTTTATGCCCCACCTACGACAGACCTGACTTTTTGTTTTAGTTACTAAATGAGACTGAACTCAGGGGCATCAAGTTTCCTCTAGTCAAGTCAACGTATTTAGTAGCATCGTCAAATCATAGCAACTAATAGACCTCCTAGATACCCTAGATATTTACTGTATTGTCTATATTACATTATAAAAATTGTGTCATATAAATTAACTTTTGCATCCCTAGACAAAGTCCTCATAAAATATTGATCTAAGCCAGACTATATTTAACTTGTAAAGCTTTCATACATAGTGGTTATTGTAAGGATCCACTGCTATTTCTGGTAAACTTTTCATTATGCTATTGAGTATGAAATTTATTTAATTAGTTAAGTAACTTTTTAATTACCAATTGGTACAATAACAGAATTTATTGTGTGAAGTTGAAAAGTTCATTAAAATTTAATATAAAGTTATATTAGTTCTGTCTTGACAGTAATAAAGTAGATCATCCAGGTTAATTTCAATGAATTTTTTTTTGGTAGTCATGAATTTTTTTTATTGATTTAATTGATTCTTGAAATAGTTTCTATTAAAAGTGAATTAAGAATTTTAATCCATATTGTAAATGCATTTGGGGTCTTATGGTACCCTCATCTTGAGTTCAAGAAGTCAAGATGCCATTCCTAACTGAGTCAACCCATAGGCTTTAAAATGAATGTTTGCAGCATCTCAACCAGACCAGGGATCTCAGTCCCAGACATTTAATCCTGAGGCAAGCACTCTACAAAAAGACCACCCAGACAGTTATTGGTAATCTCTATTCATATAGAACAGCCAGATGTGGTATGATAGCCAATGAGACAACTATCTACCAGAGACCAAATCAACTACTATAACTGTACAGGCTTTAACAATGAGCAACACCCTAACCATATAGCAAGCTATAAAAGGCTCCAACATAACAAGATGTAAAACAAATTAAAAAAGAAAGCCTGATTAATGAACAAAAGAAAGAAAAAAAACCAGAAATGATGTGGCTGGTTAAACAGGTTTGCAGGCACCAAACCTTCCCCAAATATGGTAATCTTAATTCTTATTACTTCTTAACCTGTTGATGTGTGCCTCAGATGGAGCAGGATTTGCTTATCTTACTCGGACACCTGAGATCACCCCAAATTTTTGGTATGTTTTGTGTTGCTCAGTCTTTAGCTTTCTATGTCGTTTATTGAGTAACGTTTGGGTTTAGGTTGGTTTTTGTTATTTGACATATGATTGTCAGTTTAAGGTGGTATGAGAGTCTAAAATAAAAATGATAGAACTTGTTCATACTTTGCCAAAATGTAGTATCTATTGATATATGTTGAAATAAATAATGAAAATGATAGGTCACCGCGCATTTTCTCAAGCTACAGGACGCGACAAATTGAGACATTTTGTAAGGATTATACAAGAAAAAACACCATTTTGTGGTTAGAAACTAAACAAAATGATAGAATTGTTAAATACTTAAGGTGAAGATAGCTTTCAGACAATGCTTTGAGAATTTCTAAAGAAAAGATAGGGTCACCGTGAGTTTTTTCCAGCTAAAATACAAAATAGGAAAATTCCATGTAGAATCCAACAGAAAATGCACTATTTAAGAGTTACCTCCCCTTAAAATGGCAATTTAAAAAAAAAAAAAAAAAAAACAAACAAAAATTATCATCATTTGCAAAAATATTAATATTCATAAGTTATATTCTTATAAATTGGTTCTTTTAAATGAAAATTAATATTAAATATCTGCATTCTTGTATCAAATTTTGCTAACATGATAGAAAATCTGGACCTTTGGTTCACTGTTTTTTACATTCCAAGATGGAGGAAGACACCCATACCACCTTAAGAGTTTGAATATTCCCCTTGGTATCTTGTCTCTCTTTTGTCTAGACATGAGACAATTTAGAGCTGGACATATAATTATGGATGTTTTTCCATTACCCAAGGACCATGTGTTGGCCTCCCAATATCATCTTTTAGTTTGCTGGTAATGTCTAATGGCTGTCACATTGTTTATAACCCTATGTCTCCCATTAATCAGAGATCAATTACTATACAGTACTTGCAATGTGGGGATTTATGTTTTGCATGGTACAATGACACTTCCTGTACTTCCTGTATCGATGTCTCAGAAAATAAAAAAATAAAAAAACATATTTAAGAATATTCTATCCGGCAGCAATTATTACTGTTTTTCATTAATTTGGAATCCGTCTTTATCAAAATACAAGTTTTATGATGGTATCTCATGTTTGAGGAAACAGATATTTGTGGTAATATGGAGCGTTTTTGTAGTTGAAATATTTTCAGTCAGAATTTTGTAATAGGAAACATGCATTGATATTCAACAGTGTTGAATATATTTCTAAACTAAATATAAATAAATTGCCAGTTTTAACATATGAAGTCAAACATTGACCAGTTATGATTTACAACATAAGCTTTCATGGTCATGTTGACAAGGTCTCTCTGAACTTATATGAAACATTGGAAGATGATGTGTTAGCCTTAATGCTTTTGAAAAAAGAACACATTTAATCTTGATTGTAATTACAAATATATGGAAAGCAAGGTAAGTTGTTGTGTGTAAAATTACTGTATAAAATTTCCTGTTCCAAAACTTACTTGATCTTATATAGTGTTCTTTTGCAAGCAAGCAAATATATATTTCCTTTTTCTTCGTTTTTGTTTATTAGAAAACATATTTTACGAAAAAACTTTAAGATTATTGATACAAGTATATTTGGAGAACATCAATGAGACAGTAACCAAATGACTCAAATACATCTAGAGGTCATCATGCAGTCTTTGACAAATTGACAAGTTTGTACAATATGTCAAACTAAGAATTGTCAAGGGTTGAAAAAAGTAGGAAAAAATTTAACAAATTAAATAATTCCTCAGGGAGCTGCACAATAAAGGGATATGATTATTGAAAAGTTCAAATAACCTTTGAAGTTGAACTGTATATCAAACTTTTACCCAGTTATTGTTCACCTCTAAGAAGCTTTCATTTAAACCACAAAAACACAGTTTTAATGTAATTTATGCTGATTTTGAACTAAAGTGTGCAGGAAAGATAGATATCATGTTTTGCCATGACATATATGCACCAAAATCAATCACAATATTGTTGAATTTTATTACATTTTTATTTCATACTTTTATCAAGACTGAGTGAAAATATTTTTTCTATGGTATATATATTGTATAAGTATATAGGAATGACAGAATTATATTTGAAGATTAAGAACATTCAATTGGGGATTCACTTGAGGAACCTTAAACATGATCTAAATGCTGTATTTCATCTGAAAAAAATAAAAAGGAGTCAATCTCATTCTTAAAAGATTAACCCCTTCTCAATAGCTTTATCATTCCCTTTCAAATCAAGATAGAGCTACTAAAACCTGGATTTACATGGGAAAGGACCTAAGACTGCTTGGTATGCAACTTGAAAAAATTAAAATTAGGGGTGACAATTTATAGAGGGTGGTAAAGGGTTATTTTCGTGAAACATTTTTTGTCATTTTTATTTCAAGTACATGTACATCTGTGAAAATTGTTCGTTATTCACTGTGTTTGGTGAAATCGGTAAAACGATCAACATGCAAGAAATTTTTAATTGTTCGATTTTTAAATGGCAATTTTATTTCGCATTCTTTATGCAGATCCCCCCTTTACGCCCCTCTTTATAAGGATATAGTAGTAGATGTGGGTGTATACAAATCTATTACCCGGGAATTTTATTCGAACATAGTTGATTGACATCCTGTGTTTTGGTTTTCATTTCGTTTCATTCCAAATAATACAATCACTAACAAGTAGGTGTAGGAGGTTTTTACCATTATTTATTGAGGTGATGAAAAGCAGTTAAATTGCAATGACTGAAATTTTTAAATGACATAGCATTCCATTAACATAAACTTTAAATAACGGAAAAGTTTAATAAGTTCAAATTATTTTAGAATATATTAGTGAAATAGTTTTATTATGTAAGTGAGAATGATGTTAAAAAGCAATATTTTTATTTTAGAGATTTTAAGCTGGATTAAAATGATCTAATATTAAGTTTAAGTGAGTAGATATTTTTGCTAATCTTCTTAGACAAGGTTTATTTAGCACTTTTTGAATGACTTTGATTGTGTAGTGTTGTTCAGGTCATATAATCATATTGACAGGGTTGATTTCAAAATTTACGTAGGTATATCTCAGCCAAATCTTACTTATTTCAATTTTTAATCGGTCAAAAAAAATAATCTAAATAATCCATACATTCTAAGATCGATCAATTGTGATATGAACACTGCCCATTAGAGGTCACAATTTTTTCACCTGATTAAGTGACATTTTTTAACAGCACAGAATTTCAAGAGTTTATGTAAATAGAATTGAACCTAAAGGTTTAACTTGTAATTTCTTTCAGAAATATTAATGACAGTTTCCCTAGTAAGCAACATATTTTTTCAATTAAACTGTAACATTTGAATGAAAGGGGGTGTGATAGAATTGTCCCTGGTGCATAATTATCTCACAAGGCTCTGACCCTCAGAGATATATCATTATCACCCATGTATAATAACTAATACTGCCCTGTGTATAATTACCAGTAGTCATATCGGCCCTTTAACACACCTTATCATAGATTCATGTCTGTCCAGTGGATAAACTTTTGTAAATCTTTTATTGGATTTTTACAGCTACCAAAGTACAGTGAAGACTTTATATTTTGTACAGTGAATAAATATTGATCACATAAAGGCTTGTTGGACATTAAATCCCCAAAGGTGAGTGTATTTACTTTAACAGGATTTGTATTTACTTTTAATTTTAAATTTTTTATGAAATTTTAAAATGAAGAAAAATCATATGAGAATTTTTTTTTTACTTTGTTATGGAAGTAATGAAGGAAGGAATTTAGATTATCTGTTCTTAAAAAATAATTTGCATTCATTTCTAACTATAATAAAACTTGAATAGTACAGTATTTGTATGGTTTTATTTATTTGTATTACCTTTTCAAATGTACTAATTTGCGTACAGCTTATATCATAAATATGTTAAGTGTTATATAAGATATTTATATCCAGTGAACAATATGTTTGCCAAGTTTGAAAAGGAGTTTAATAGAATTTTTATGATTTTGTTGATGAATACAATGTGAAATTCTACCATATTTTTTTCACTTTTAATTTTTAATATTGTAATTTGACTTGGATCATACGTTGAATAGAAATAACACAGAAACCCTGGGATTTATGTTTGGTTATAATTCTCAACAATTAATATACATATAGCTGTGAAAAATAACATGGATAGAAATTAAAACAAGTACAATAGTTATTGTTAAAGTAGCGTGGAACGGTAAGACATTTATTTATTTTGCCTTTGTAACTGTGGAAATGATGGGGGAAAAATTAAAGCTATTCTTGAAGATTTACCTTTTTTATGCAAGTATTTAGGTTCTTAGAGGACTTTTTATGACCCACATAGTGTGGGGGGTATTAAGTTTTGCCTGTACGTCCCAAAATTGTTTCCATTCTCTAACTTGAGTTTGCCTTAACCTTATGAAACTACAAATGTAGTACAAAATGTTTATTACCACAAAACACAGATCGAGTTTGAATTTTGGCGGGGTCACTTTATTTGTTTTTTGATTTAACCAGCCCTTTTGACTACTACTTCCTAAAAGTATTTCTCAAATTCTACATGCATTTTTTAAGGCACTTTAACTACCATTGTTTAACTTTCTTCATTCGTACTTCCTTCTGAATATTTCTTTGTCTTTATCGTAGACTTACAAGTTAGTTCAAAATGTTTACAAAAAGTACATATTTGAGTTAATTGGTAGTGACTAAACTATTTGATGTCTAATTGTCTAAGGATAGGATTATCATTGTTCTAGTAATCAACAGCTGTCACAGAAATAACATTCTGATTGGTCAATTTCCAATTGACTGAACAATTTACTGTTATATCTCTTGAGTAATCAGATAATCAAGATTAGATAACTCTGTGATTGGTTTGTTGATATTGAGTCCAACTTATTTAATATGATATGACTTGTGTATTTATTTGTGAATGGAATAAGGTTATGCCAATGTTTGAAAAGTACATCTTAAGAATTTTAATGAAGATTAATGAATGAGTTTAACTAGAGACATTTTTAGATGAATTGAAAAACATAAATTCAAGGCAGTTTGCTTGAACTGTATTTTTCCCCATAGAAAATAACTGTTTTCTGCTATCCACAAATAAATGATTCAAAGAAAATAGATAAATCCCCAATATTTTTAAATGATCCTCAGCATCATCGCTGTTGCTTTATTGGGCCCTTTTACAGACCATGTTCATTAGTCTTTCAAGGTATTTTGTCCCTTGCCTTGGGCATCCCCTCATTAAAAAATCGCTAAGTTTGTTACTTATAGATTTATCTAAGCGTTCCTAACAGAATATTTGCTAAGCATATTGATCCTGGATTGACAACTAATGATTTGTATACATCGTGTGACCTATAGTAAACAATGACAGTAATGTTTGTAAACATTTAGTATCATAAACCACATATTTTATAATTAAAGAGCAGTTCCCCTAGCATTAATCTGTCAAATAAAGATAGCTTGATTTGATTATCATTTTATTTCACCAAATTCAGCTTCAGGTCACGAACTTGAAATTGTATTCTGTGTTTGATCATTATTGGAATGGAGACCTTGATGAGATCTTATTCATGACTTTTTCATCATTCACAAAAAAAGAGAAACTTATAAAACTATCAGCTACTGTCACAATTATTTCTGTTATTTAAATGAGTCCAGAAAAGTCCTCTGCACATTAGAAAAAGATGAGTAAAAGGTTTATACTACACTATAAACTGTTTCCATCTGAAAGATATTTATCAACTTTTATAGTACAAAATATGTGGGCTATAGTAATTGTTCTCAGCATGTTAATTTGTTGTTGTTAGAGAGAAATAAAAAGTTACATCATTACAAACCTATTGACCTTACCACACAAACACAAGCTGTTGCTTTATAAGTTTGAAGGATTGCAGTTCTTATAAGTCATATGCATTTTTTTTCAACTCAGATGTTGTCAAATACTTTATGCTTACATAACTTAAAAGTAGTACTTATTGAGGTGGTTTGATCAAACTGTTGCACAATGTGGAGGTTGCTAGAATAATTGCCACCACTAATTTTTTCAACACAGAATCTTCATTCTCCCTCTAGATCAGTATTGTTTGGTAGCAGCAGCTAACCTACTCCAATCTTACGCCCAAACCTTTATCTACCTTTCTATCATTTTAAAAATAAAACAAATATCATTTTCTTTTCCTGATTTTATATATGAAATTTTTTAAACCTATAGATGAAGTTAGATCTGGTTAATTCTCTTCCATTGACTGATTGTTGTTTGCTTTTTGTCCAGTGACAAATATTTCATGCATGTTGAGAAAGATAATTACAATCTCAAGTCTCAAACGTTCTTAAGGCATTGAAATTATAAGGTCAAATTAAAATTATACAGAACAAGAAGACCAATTTATAAAAAAATTTACAACAACAAAAATAACATGCATAAAACTTTTAAAAAAAACCCAATTCAGTAAGAGTTACAATGAATTTGTTAAAGGTGTTTGATACATAAACATGATCAATGAACTTCTTTAGTTTCTATTTCCTTTCCAGTAAACAAACCTGATACTTTTCTGATACTCAGCAATTGTACATCAATAGTCTGTCTCTATTCAATGTAAAACAAATTCAATATTTTTACTGATAAGAGCACCCACACGACTTAAGTATTCTTTTAATTATTTAATGATAACTGATAGATGTAATTGTTATGTTTTGTGTTAATCAATAATCAAAGGCTGTTTATGCAGCACCTTAAGTTTTCTGCTGTCTAATTTAACCAGTTTGATTAGATTTCAAGGTATTCTAGTGAAAGTTTCTGACATCCAGCAGCTGTAATTGGTTTGCTTTCTGGTTGACCTTAGTTTTCTTTATTAACTAATTATGTGTATCCCAAAGAGGACATATAAGGTTAATATAACATTGTCAGGACACTTTATGTTGATGAATTTGGACTGATGATGAACCTATGGAGATTTATTGGGGTAATCTGCATATTATTTTCTGCTTTCTTTGTGATCTCTATATTAATTGAATTGGGAGAACCAAAATAGAACCTGTTTTGGATATCATGTCTAGAGTTTGGTTTAGATGAAGACAATTGTTTTTGTTGAATAATTGAAGGGGTCTATGGAGATAATAAGTTGGCTTTTGGTTTTATTAGAGTAAAAAAGATATCATTTAGTAACACATAAAATGCTACTACTAAACATGATTTGACATAATTTTGCTTCATGTTTTTAAAGAGGCTCTTTTACTAGTGTTTCAATGCAGTCATATATAAATCTTTAGAAAGTTTTTCATGTACTGAATCTAACTCAATATTGGTAGACTTAGTATACCACAATGTCCATTCCCAAGAGCAGTTTCATATCAACTTAATAGACTTCTATGCAGGGACAACCTGGCTGTGTTGTATCGCCACTGCTATTCTTAATGCTACGTCTGGACAAACAAAGCTTGTTGCCTGCCAATCCGTCATGTATAGAAACACAATTTCCATATAGATATAAAGAATCCAAAGAATAATAGTTCATTTCCAAATATGTTTGCATTAGATCATTTTTAGCCATGTTTTTACCCTGTAAAAGTTGGTGATATGGACTAAAATACTACACATAAATAATTCTTGTAATTATTGTCTAATGGCAAGTATTTCATACATACTCAAGATAATACAAGTTTATCATATGTTTGGTAGTAAATACAGTAGTTTTGGATATGTGATAAATAGCCTGCTGTTTAATCCATATCGCGCAACTTTGATGCGCACCCTTTATCACACCCCTACCCTTTATCGCATGGCTACCCTTTATCGCATGGCTACCCTTTATCGCACCCCTACTCGGATTTCTCGTTCGTATTCTATACGGAGTCTCTCGGACTTTTTTCATTCAGCAGACGACAACATTGATCATCTGTTGATGAAATGGCTTTGCCACGGAGCCCGCACAGCATTCAAATGGGAGAAGAAGTAATGAATCGTTTGGCTCAAGATGTTTTAGAACTGGAAGATCGGATTGAAGAACGCGATCGTGCTGCTGAGCAGATGACTACAGATGAATTCATCGACCAAATGAGGAATAAAAATACAAGTAGGAAAACAAATTCAGATGTCAACAAGTTAAAAACATGGCTTTCCGATCAAAATGAGCTACGGGAATTTCATGAGATTCCTCCTCAGGAACTTGACCTCTTGCTAGCAAGATTTTTCATGACTGCCAAAAAGTGTGATGGAGGGGATTATGAACCAGACACATTAAAATCTATTCAAGGCAGCATAAATAGACATTTGACCGAAAAACACTGTAATATAGACCTAATCAAAGACAAGGAGTTCAAGCATTCAAGAGATGTACTAATGTCTAAAAGAAAACTACTTCGTCAGAATGGAAAAGGAAATAAACCAAAAAAAGCTGAACCACTGACAAAGGAGGAAATTGATATACTGTATCAAAAGAAACTTCTAGGAGCAGGTAAAATTAGAGTTCACAATTAAAATGATAAAAAAAAAGCAATAAACTAGACCATTTGATGTTTATTCGCATTAAATTACTTTTTATTTTACGCGTCTGTCTGATATAAAGTTTGTGCTCTCCATATATATCTACAATACTAACTGATTTAAGGTTCACCTCAACCTTTCGGCTCATATAGTACGTGACACATACATGATCATGATGATACATGTATCTTCTTGTATTCAGCTATCCTTTAACGTTTTTTTTTACAAGTAACAATAACATTACTGTATATGAACAATGCATGCATATCCCTCATTGGCGTTAAACAATATACAAATAATTTTTCTGTAGTTTAACATTTATTATTTTGGCAAAAAAAATATTACTTGTAGGCTTCATCTCACCTTGGACTAATGTAAAAGTCCCAGATCTCACACAAAAAAGTGTTGGTTATTGAGCATGGTGTTTTATAACTAATTTTAACCAAATAATCCATTTTATTTAAAAAGAATTTAGACATAAAACATGCTGTGATAATGATTGACATGATTTATTTGAAAAATAATTTGTTTTGTATTTTTTCAGCTAATCCAAGAGCGTTAACAAACACTGTTTTCTTAAACAACAGTATGTTTTTTGGAATGAGATCTAGACTGGAACATCAAAATTTAAGATGGGGGGATATTGACCTAAAAACAACATCAGCAGGAGAAAGGTATCTGGAGTTTACAGAGAGGGCAACCAAGACCAGGTCTGGTTCAACGAGTGACGCAAGGGCATTTTCCCCCAAGATGTTTGAAAATAAAGGTAGATAAAAAGTTTTCATGTATTACGCTAAATCATAACCCTGCTTGAAAGAATATTTAGAGATTTTTGTTGGTCATCACAATGAGATTAATTTTCTCACTTGAGATAGTATAGTGAAATTGAGAAAGGCAATCAAGTTGAATTAACCAAAGATAATCTATTTATAACTACATGTATATTACATATGATACATTGTTATTTTCATTGACAACCTCAATGTGCGATAAATTATTTTACTCTCCATCTTTCTGCTACACTAGTGTTAACACACTTTATCAGCCATTACTAACATGTACAGTCTGAAAATTACACCAAACAGTGTCAGAGTTAGATTTTCTACTGACAAATATAATATATACGCAATGTGCATTTATATTAAAACAAACATTATATCGTACTATCTGGAAGTTGATGTTAACATGACTTACAACACAATATGAAATTCTACTATACATATATATTTTATATACTTAGAATCTGCACTTTTAAAGTTAAATATAAAGTGGGGGAATATAAGAAAAACCTTAACTATACATCACACAGTTTTTTCTCTCAATCTTATTACATTATGTATTTTTTTCAGGTGATCCTAGATGTCCAGTAAGTTTGTATTTGATGTATGCAGGAAAGCGTCCAGAGAAAATGAAAGCAGATGACTCCAAATTCTATGTTGGCATCAACAATAAAGGCTATGGTGATGAATGGTTCATAAACCAACCAATGGGAAAAAACACACTATCTAATATAATAAAATCTATGACAGATGAAGCCGGTATACAGGGCCGTAAAGTCAATCATAGTGCCCGAAAAACAGGCATTACAACACTTATCCATGCAGGTGTTCAGAACACTCTAGTTCAACAACATTCTGGCCATAAAAGCCTTAGTTCTATAAACAATTACTCCAGTGCTTCGTTTCAACAACAAAAAGATATGTCAAAGGTGCTATGTACATTCACTTCAAACCAAGATAGTACAACAGATATTAATCAGAATACTATTCAACCAGGTGACAGTAGTACTACAGATCATATTAATCAGAATACTATTCAACCAGGTGATAGTACTGCTAACTTAAATAATATTGATACAATTCCCGATGATGATGACGACATGGTTTTAGTAAGAGCATCGCAGGAAATGATAGAAAACACACTGCTTGACATAGAAAACTTCGAAAACTATGAAGTACTTGATATTCATAATGATATACATGTAGATAATTGCAAGAAATCTAGCAAATTAGTTCAGAAAAACACTGATATGTCTGTCCGTATGTCTGAGAATTATTCTGTGCCGTCCATTCTCCAAGGTGCTACTGTAAAGGGGAATGTTATAATAAACTATGGAAATCCCATTGAAGAAAAAGAAAATGACCAGAGACAAACCCAGAAAAAAAGAAAATGGGTTATTTATGACAGTAGTGATTCTGACTAAATTGTTTATATTCTATATTCTTGTTATTAAATTGTTGATTTATTGTTACTTTTTTTATTATTTATTTACAGTTTTTTTCAAAATTTGTTTTATACAGTACAACCATATTACTAAAGGAGGATAAAAAGAACTCATTGAAATAGTATCAAACAAAACTCAAACAAATAACAAAAATATACATTAAACAAAATATTTCTATGGGCAACAGGACCTAAATTGTAAGGTAACACATGTGCCTCGGATGGATAAGTAATTCCTATTTATGATAAAGCTTATACAACATGGCAAACAAAAATCTGAAGGTAATTTCTGTCCAGGTGCTCTGGATCAGTAAGCAATTCCTTTATACTCTCCTGTTTAAACATATGATAAAGCGTATAATACATGGCAAAATCCGTATCACATGCCGTATCACCCTCGACCAATATCAGCCCTCGGGCCTAAGGGCCCTCGGGCTGATATTGGTATCTCGGGATGATACGGCATGTGATACGGATTTTGCCATGTATTATTCTCTATTTATTGGCAATCTTTCTGTTTTGTCTTTTCTGTTGAAGGTATTACTCCTTGGCAAAATACAATAAAGTGTTTCTTATGCTTTTATGTAAATTCTTTATATGATGCCCTCTAAAAGTTTGGTTTAAGATATGACCAGTAACTATTAGGTCACTTTGTTCGTTTTTGATGTTTTGTTTTTTTGTCTCTGAGGAACATGAAAGTTTAGCAATAATACTGAAAAATTCTAACTTGTTGATTGAATGTATTCTTTCACTTGTCTTATAGTTGTGTAGAAATAATATCTGTATTTTTTCTTTGTGGTCAATATTCTCTTGTAATTGTCTCTCCTTTGGGATATAGATTCTTTTGTGGAAAACATCAAATAATTTGTGATCTATTAGGTTCAGATAATTCTCTTGGACAATAAAACACATTATTTCCAGAAAGCTGACCAATTTAAGCTTAAAGCTGTCTTGTTTCTGTTTTTCAAAAGACATTAAAGATGAATCATTGTTCCAGCAATATTCTGTTTTCGTATTCCGATATCCCCTTTTCATATTCCGTGTTTCATTGACAAACTGATTGATGTATGGCAGATTAACAAGGATTAAATCCTTTAATATACAATTTCTCAGCATGACTTAGAGAATTATTACAAAATTATAGATTTGGCATTTTGCATTTATGGCTGCTTTCTATTGATAAAAAGCTGTAGAAGTAACTTAGAATAGTTTTTATGAAAAGAAAGACATTAACTTGTACTAAGCATGGAATGTTAGGAATATAACATAGGAAATAAATATTACAAACAGAAAATATAGATGTTAAAACTTCAAACAAAGAAAATGTAATTCTTTGAATATCTGTTTGAATATGGTATTTATTAAAGCTTTGTTATGAGGATGTTTTTACATAGACATATACAATACTCATAATAGAGACTACACACTCATGTGTACGTTCTTGTTCTTGTTATATCATGTTTTCTCATACAAATGTTATGATAGCGTAGCCTAGTTTTTTTTAGAGCAAAACTTTAATATATTCCATATTAAAACAGATTTTCAAAGAATCCTTGGCATAAAACTAAAAAGGTCAACCAAATCTATATTTGTCTTTTTATGTGAATCTAGATTTTAATATTTCACTACTTTATTGTTTCTATACTTAAAACTTTGTGAGCACACATGATGCCTTAGCATTTATAATAGTTGTGATGTAAAATTAATCCTCTAGAGTTATATTTATTTGTCTCTCTGGCATTAAAGAATGATTTGCCATGTTAGGTTTACAAGCGCTTTAAAGTAGGTGATTTGATTATAATTTTCCTAAAAGGCTAGTATATAGAGAGGGGTGTAAAAAGGGGGGGTACCTGCACGAAATAAAATTGTCATTACACGATGAACAAACAATTAAAAATGCCTTGCATGTTGATCTTTTTACCAATTACAAGAAACACAGTGAATAACAAACCTTTTTTACAGCTGCAATTGAAATAAAAATGACAAAAACCGTTGCATGAAAATAACCCTTTACCACCCTCTTTCAAATGAGCAAGTGAAAATAGAAGCCATATAACAAGAAAGAGATGTGGTATGATTGACAAATGAAACAAATATCTACAAAGTTCAAATGACAAAGATAAAACTTATCTGTTATTTTAAGTGTTTTGTGTACCAGTAGAAATTAATTATTATTCAAGATTTTAATCATCAAAATGTTAAATAAGGGTAATGCCAAGGTTAAGTCTATTTGAATTTTAAAAACAAAATATTATGTTAAATTGATCTAGGATTCTTCAACAGACCATCTCTACATTAGCTTAAAATTGTGAAATCGTGTATGTGTTACTAGTAAAATTGAAGTATTGTTTGAAAATAGGGTGACAGGGATTCATCAAGTTCATGTTTATGTTTAATGTGCCAATGAAAACACCAAGGGTATAAGTCTACCATTGAAGTAGGTAATGTGTCCCAGTGTTTTGTAGGTGGTCTACCTGTAATTAGGTTATTTTTACACCTGTCAGGTATCTTTGATCTGCCAATTAAGTTTCTGCTTGTAATTTCAATTTGTTTTCCAGTTATTTTATCTTCCTAAATGCAGCATTGATATGTTTATTCAATAAAGATTATGTAACAATTCTTATGTTCAGCAAGAAAAGAGAAAAAATGTTTGTCCAATAAAGATTACGCAACATTTCTTTTTCGTTCAGATAGAAAAGAGAAGATATGTTTGTATGTAGGGAATACATGTAGACTAAGTCTAGATAAATTTCCTATGATCCGTAAGTTCAAAACTATATACAGAACAAGTGTCTGACTGTGGTATGTAAACTTATATCTTTCATTCAAAAGTTGAAGTTGTAGACTAAATTGTCATTGATAAATCACATTAAAAAATGAGAACAAATTTTGTTTATCTGAATGAACTATTACTGTTCTTCAGTTAGGTGGTTTAAATTACAATATTTTCTTTTGGTTTGATATGTGCCCGAGTATTTGGGTTGAGTTGTTGTTTCATTGACTAATACCTCAGATCTATGAGGGGGAAGCACCTTTATTGGGACTCCAGAATCAGGCATTTTTAAGCTTGGAATTTCAGGATTGATCCTTTCCAGATCCAGGAATTCTCTATCCAAATTTGAGGATGTCAAGATGTAAATTTCTTTAAATTTGGATGTTGGGATTTCATTTTTTAAACCGAGGATTCCGGGATCAGGATCTCTCCGACCCCCCCCCCCCCCCCCCCCCCTTACTATTTCATACTTTTTTGAAGTTTGATTAGCCTTGTAATGTTATACTTTCCTTCTTCTAAAAATATGGTTTTAGATCACTATTTTTGTTTTCACAAAGAAAGGTGAACTTTCCATCATCATGTCTCACTTTCAAATTCAAAGAAATGGACTTTTAACCTTCTTGTGGCAATCTTCTGGTCTTAGAGTTGTCATGGATACACATAATTTAAATTAAAAAGAATTAATTCTTCAACTTCTGAATCATTCCAGCATACTTTTATAAATTAGTTATGTTCCATGGGGCAGAAAATTTGTCATTGTATGAAAATAAAATAAAAATCTCTCTAACTTGTGTCAATAAATGTAGCATACTTCATTAAACGACCATGCAAATATAATTAGACCAAACATTGGAATCAATCAGCCTACTGACCAAAATGAGACAGCTGGCCCTTGGCTGTTTGATCTCTTCATTAACATGCTCCTCCCTTTCATAAGTTTTCATACTCCATGGATACTCCTATTTGTAATGTGTTTATGGATACAATTTATTATTCATCACCAAATATGTTAACATCTGGTCTGACTCCACAGCTTGTTATTTTGACATTTCTTCTTAGGTTATTGTTGTATATATTAATTTCTTCCTTTCTTCCTTATTGTTCATTAGTTACTTTTATGTCATTGTGTTTCGTCTACCCTTTATTTGGTTATCTACTAATTATATTGATTAAATAGAATTACATGAACAATCCATATAATTAGATGTTACAGTTAGAAACATCATTGATTTTCAAAATCATATTGTACCCAGCATATATTGTAAACAAATAATTTGAATTTTGTCATAAAAAGTTATTAGTGTTTATATTTAGGTTACTATACTGACAGAATTTGAGAAATATTGGTTAGATTGTTCGTCAAGTACAGAGCAGATTTTATAATCTTATCACATTTACATCAACTAGTCCTGATATGCATGTAATATTTGCCACTAAACAGGGTATGTAATTTAAGTCCGTAACTCAACAGAACAAAAGAGCCAGTTGTGAATGTGAGCTTGAAAAACCTGAAATACCCATTTAAAAGTGCAGAAATAACCACCACCAAGGAACAGATTATGGAAGTTGTTTATAAAATACAAACAAATTATTGTTTTAAAATATTTTCTTGTCAAAAACTTGTGACAAATAGTTCAGTAGAAGTGTATCAAAAACACTTAATCTGTAGGTGACATTTCTTTAATTGTAAACCAACACACTCAATATAACTTAACTATTTTAATCATGCAACCTCTATAGTTTTGCTGTACTGTTTATAGGATAATAGCTATCTATTGATATATTGTTGCAATTTACTAACAGATGTCCATAGGTCTAAAGATCAGCAATACTTGATATGTATTTGTCAAGGAAGTTTAATTGCTCTGTCTACTAGAGACAATTTTCTGCTTAATGATAAGCAATGAAATAGAGAAATTGTCCCATCTTATTGTATAAATCTTAATAGAAATGGGAAAAATTATATACAAAACAGATTCAGGCAACTAAATGGCTTTAGGAATATGTGATTCAACTTTTTTCCTAGAATCTTCTGATTAAATGCTTTTTGGGGCTTATTTTTGTGTTTATGTTCATGCATCTTGGAAATAATTCAGAACAGAATAATGCAATTAAATGGCAATAGGAATATGTGATTCAACTTTTTCCCTAGAATCTACTAATTAAATGCTTTTGGGGTTATTTTTTGTGTGAATTTTTGTGCATCTTGGAGTCAGTTTTCTTTCGTTAGACAGTCAAGTAATGAATAATCTTTAACACTGTGTTAACAAATACTGATAGTTATTCAATTCACAATATAAGCATTCAAATGCAATATTAAATTCCACATATTTTAACTTTCCTCAGACAAAGATTTAGGTTCACAGCTCAAACCATATTGTATTGTTGTGTAAGTGGTTCATGTTTTCTATTAACGAGGACCTTTTGATCTTCGTAACTGTGACAGGTGTTTTATAACCAGGTAAAAGTGAAATGATATATATTTTCTTTTCATTCATGCAATGAATGACTTCTTATTGGGTATATCAAAACTTTTATTTATTAAATTGTCACATACCCTTTACATAAATAAAGTCAAATGATATCTTGGACTGTCATGACTGTTGGTAATTGAAAAGTAGCTTCATGCAAGATTTCCCCCTCTCATTGTGTGTGCAAAATTTACATACAGTGTTCACTGTACCTGAATCTAATTGAAGAAGCTGAACTACTTATTAACTCGATAATTGAAATATTCCACATTGCAAGAAGTTTTGACATTTCCAGTCAAGAGTTCATTTTTAGTAATGATCAACTGCTATCTGCCTCAATTTTCTTTTCCTGTAGACTTTCCCCTGTTATAATAGAAATGAAGGAACAAACATGTTATTGTCATTAAAGAAATTAGTTAACAAAAGAGTGTCATGCTGTAAATAAACTCATCATAGATACCAGGATTGAAATTTTGTATTTGCACCAGTGGCATTTTGTCTACCAAAGTCTCATCAGTCAGACGCTCTAATAAAAAAAAAGTTGAAAAAGCCAAGTACAAAGTTGAAGACTAAGTAAAATATTTGTACTGTTATAGCTTCATTTTAGGTAAACAACACAACTGTAAGGTATACTTTTTTTTTTCTTTTTTTTTCTAAAGTTTTCGATATTTATTAGATGTCATTACATGATTAGAGCAACAGTTCCGCATCATTTTAGCAAATTATTTTTTTTTCATATATTTTAAACTTTGAAAAAGCAATTTTCATTTCAAGATAGTTTTTTTTTTGTAGTTTTATTGTTGTTTGTGTATATTCATGTGCATATAAAAATAAGGAGAAGCCCTTATAACTATTGTCCTTGTTAGATAAACAGTCACAACCTATATATGAACTCTATAAATCAGGCAAACAGAAGGAACAGGCATACAGAGCTGATTACTGGCAATTTGGCCTTCAGTTTTACTTGAATTTTAGTAGAAGTCTAAATTTATTATGTAGCTTAAAAGCTTTATCCATATTTGGTTCATCATATCACGATTTCCACAAATGTTAACTAAGTAAAATTACCATTAATTCCGTATTAAACTTTGAAATGCAAATGTGACCAATCTTTCAAAGATCATAATGGTTAATCACATTTTTATTAGTTCATAAGCAATGAAGTCCAACAATATATTTTTTTTAACTTCAAAAACTTCTCTGAATGAAATTTCAAAGCTTTTTTCTATGATTTATAAATCTACCTCATTTCATTAAGATGATTAAGCGTATTTTTTTTATTTGCAAGATTTGAATAGTTCTTTTCTGTTGGTTATTTATTAGTGAATTAAATAAAGAAAATATTTGAACAGAATATTATGTGGTAATTTATGTAAACTAGAGCATATATCATTAAAATTTCTACAATTTAAATAACTGACAATGTTAAATTCCTGTGACCTATTGAAGACAAGATAGATTTTAAAATTCTCCTATAAAATATTTAATGATGGTGTCATGTGGTTTTCCCCTAAAACCCAACATAAAAATCAGGAATATAAAATAAAGATATTAACTTTCCATCAGTTAATCTAACTACTGTTATTGTATAATACTAACTTGACTCTAACAATAAGTATCTCTGAATACAATACAAACTTTAAACTATTACTTTAAACATATTTTGTGAACAAAGTGGTCAATTTGTAATGATTATCCCCACTGATGTTTTGGGGGAGGGTACAGGTATTGTACTACCTGAATTCAGGTAACATCAAAGACAAGACCTACAGGTATCACTGATTGTACGTCTTTGTGATTTATGTGGACTATTGACACATTTCCATTGGAACATTAGTTCTTATTTCCATTGATCATGAAACAGTTACTTTATTTACTTAAATTATCTATTTATGTCTCCTTTAAACACTTTAACACCTCCAAAGATAAAACACTGACTTTAGATGACCACTGATAATGGTAAGGAACATTCCTGATATTGATAGTTTTTTGTAAGTACAATGTATTATAAAATATACATATAAGTTGGAATGTTTTATTTGTCCAAAATGTATTTTAAAATGAACTTCTATATTTAGGAGTTTGTTATAAAGTGATTGTCTTTGGTTGCTGATTGTCATATTTGTTTTTCCTTTCATTTGCTTCACATTCTGTTATGTCTGTGACTGTTATTGCTGACTTATCTGTTTTTTTATAAATAAAATTGAAGACTATACAATGTACATTAATTGCTTCAATCCAAGTGATTTGGACTATGATGGATATTATCCCATGGGCAATCTTACAACATATTATTTCAAACATGACTCTTTTAAAAAAGTATTAACCTTCGTCCATCATTATATAAAAGTAGTGATGAACTTAATATTAAAAGTACAAAACATATTTTTTCTTGGCTACACCTTGGACTGCATATCTTTACATCAGGGATGTGAATATGAATACATAATTCAGATTTAACCTTGTAGTATTCTATCTATCCATTCAATGTACCATGGAACTATGGTACAGATTATGTAAGTGATAATATCAACAAGTTTAGAAATTATTGAATTGTGCCTTTGAATTAATAAGAATACAACTGTCTTTATGAATTAAATATATATGCAGTAGTCAACAATTGTACCTTTGAATAATTAAGAATACTACATGTCTTTATAAATTGAAGATACATGTATATTCAGTTGTCAACAAAGGCAACAAATTGCATATTTGAGAAAAATATTTGTTTTCATACTTTTTGTGGTTGACTTTAGTGTCTTATTGACATATACCTTAGGTCCCTTTTATTCACATGGTTTACTAATTACAATTGCCAAAAGGCAATGTTTTTAAATATATTTTTTATATTTCTTTTTAAATTGATTTCAGATTGTAATCATTTATGTTTTTTTTTATCATCAGAGTGCATTGTACCTATATATTTTATTCCATAAAAGTCTCATGCCATGATATATTCCCTTACAAGTAATTACTCCAGTAAAGTTTGGGTGGCCCCACTGTTAAATGAACCAATGCATTTTGTGCACATTGAGTTAATTGAATTTCATGGTGACTTCTTCTGTTAAAGTTTACATACTACCTTTAGGGATTTACATTAAATCTAATGATATTTTATAGCATCCCTGTTATTTTTCACTAAATTATGTGGAGAAATGAAAAAAAAGATCTAATAAAAAAAATATATATGATGAATTAGGATAATAAATTACAGCGACATAGGTTAAACTTGTCAAAATTGATTGTAATTTATTACCTATGTGGAAGAAGAAAAAATTGAAGGTTAAAAGACTTAGTAAGGTTTAAATGCGCTGTCATACACTGATGATTACTATTTATGATAGATTTTTATAACTTCCATAATAGCATTATGTAAGAAATCTGTCTTAAGAAATATTATCGTAAAGCACATAATTTTTTATGGGTTCAGGGTTTTTTTTGGTACGTGAGACTAGCCACCTTTTGATTTTATACAAATGTGGGAAAAGGTAAAAAAAAATTAGAATGAAAATATGATTTAAAGAACTTCAAAATTAATAATGTTTTTATTATAATGTCAAAAAAATATAAAGAGGATGCAGGGAATCACCAGGGTCAATGAGGCTTGATATAACTGCTTTGTTTTAACCAAATGTCTGATCACTTTATACAAAGCACTCTGCAATAAAGACACATTTCCCAGAAACAGTCACAGACACAGTGGTATAATGGCTGAAAACCTGTTTCCTTCAACATCAAGCATGTTGTCAAGTATTCAAAGTTCCATTTTATGTTTTAGAAGTAGCTGTTTTCCTTGCATATAGCATGCACAAATATTTAATGCTTAACTCCCCACTCCCTACTTATAAATTATAATATTTGATTATCTGCACTTGCTCTCAATCCCAATATTTGATATCAGTTTCAGATTGATTATACTGTATAGATATTACATTAGTCTTATGGATTTTACTGCAGCTTTTGTATTACGTTTCTATGTTTTGTCATGAAGAATTATTGTTGAACACTTTATTCAATACAATTGTATATGTTGCATAATTTTGATAACAGTATATGTATTGTATTTTACTATGGACCTCATCTTTCATAGTTAATAGTTATACCAGATATGAATTGACTTCCTCCAAAATTTTATTGGAGTTGTCATATTTCGGTGTTTTATTTCCTTCAAAAAATTGGCAAAATATTTTTTGTTCTTTAATAAGTTTTTGTTGTTTGATTCAGTTGTCTTTTGAAAACTTGATCACACCCTATTTCCTGCTATTTGTGTTACAGATGCAATTCAGTGCACTGATCACAATCTGTTTTTAATGGCAATGTGGAACACAAATCCTTAGACTTATTGTATTAAAGAAATAATAACATTAAGGTGTGATGATTAGAAAAGGAGACTATTGACAGGATCACCAAAAAAACACGTTGTTTTGGTGACGACTTATACTATGCTATGCTATGCCATCTCAATGCCTTTGGTTATTTGTGTTGTTTAGTTGCTGTCTCATTGATTTATATCTCACTTTCTTTTATTCATATTATATGATTGGCTTTACCAGACTGATAAATTTCTGTAAAGATCAACAGATTATAATACTTTCGGGGATGGAAACCAAATTAGGAAAACATTTCCTACAATTTATCATGTCTGTATGCAAAGTCTCAAATAACCAGAATTTCTCAGAAATTTATTGAATTCATTAATATTCAGTATCTTACAGTTGAAGAGGTATATCCATTAGTAGAATTAAATATCCTTTTATTCTGCAATCTTATTAGATGGTATATTTAGAATTGATGAAGCTTTCTCCACAGACCATGTGTACAGATGAGTAAACTATAGTAAAATCAATAGAAGTCCGTCTCTTCTGGGATTCATGGCATGGATAACTACTTCTAAACTTTTCTCCATCATTGCATAAATATTTAAGAATATTAAATTATTTATAAATACCTTTAATGATTTCCTTATTATTTTGAATATTCAATGTATTTATAGCATTCTTTCTATTAATTGTTAACCACAAAAAATGTGAATAATTAGGAGTGGGTGATCATATTGCAATCACTTTGTACATCTGTCTTTTTGTCCAACCATGCATATATATTAAAAAAAATATATATGAAAACACTTATTGTAAAACCAGGCTTAAAATTGTAAATGCCAGATGTACATTTGTCTGCAAAAGAATCATCAGTCAGACTCTAATCAGAAAGGCAAAGGGCCAAATAAAGTACAAAGTTGAAAAGCATTAGAGAACCAAAAATCTGAAAGCCAGAAAGGTTTTGGCAAATACAGTAAAAGTAATCTATTCCAAAGGAAGAAAATCCTAAGTATATTTTGAAAAAAAATTCAAAGATATAAACCACTGACAAGGTTCCTGAATATGAGAGCATCAGCATGATGTATCTTGTACCTTGTCTTACAGACGATTTCATTGAGTGTGTAGAGCCAAAGATAATATCTTTGGTAAGCTTGCTTTTTACTGATGTTACTGATCTGTTGAAGTCATTGTTAGGTCAGGTATTCTTCCCTACCTTCGAATTACCCTAGTCCAACAGACAGATAGTTTGGGCCTAACCTAACAATAACTTCACGATTCTGCTAACTTAGCAAGCTTAAACCAAAGATATTACCTTTGGCTTAACACACTCAATGAAATCGACTGTTATCAAAGTTGTTTTTTCTATGTATCTCTACTTAATCCCACTTCTACTCTCTGAATAATGTACTTTAAGAAATTCTAACCTTGTTTTCTTTTATTGATTTGCTTATTTATAAAAAAGCTTCTCATGTTGTATATTTTGAATTATTCATTTTGGCATGGTATCTACAGATAAACATTTCTCTCTATTTTTGACAACTTGCTTTATTGATATTACTGAGATCCAATATATATAATATAAACAAAAATGATGATGTTTCTGTAAAAATATTTGTAAATAGACATAGGAAAGACAGAACTCATTTAATCCTAGGTCTGTTAATTACTAAGCACTTAGAGGAAACCAGTATAAAGATCACTTGTTCAGCTTCTTGTTATGATAGATGTTCTAGTAAACTGAT
The DNA here is from genome assembly GCF_036588685.1 of Mytilus trossulus. Taxonomy (NCBI): domain Eukaryota; kingdom Metazoa; phylum Mollusca; class Bivalvia; order Mytilida; family Mytilidae; genus Mytilus; species Mytilus trossulus. The sequence continues at coordinate 13,594,157 of NC_086373.1, forward strand.
GCTAAACTCTACAACTTCCTGTTTTCTGAGGGATTACTTCATTAAAATACTTCCTTTGAAGTACGATTGTTTTAACATTTAATGTAATATTCCACATTATTACCATGAAAGTGTGAAGCTCTGTCTGTCATTGGGGGCATCATAACCCATAGCATGCCTCATTTATTGCCCTTTAAACCTCTCATTTCTTTTTGAAGGGGTAATGATGCACAGAATAGTTTAGAAGCATTGGAATTTGTAGAACTTCCATATTTCATCGTTTCTCTTTTGTGGTTTTTCAGAAAATATATAATTTTTATGGCTCAGATGTAAATGTAATTTTGCTGTTTTCCAATTAGAATTTTAAGATGTTGGTCAGACTGGTTTCCACATGTTAGTGTACTTTATCCAGAAATTTGTTTTTGTTTAAGTAGCTAAAATGAATGATACATGATGAAAGACAGTGTTTACCAGTGAGACATAAATTACCACTGGCATTTTCAGGGATAATATCCATAGAAATTAAAGGCTTTTAAGTTTAGAAATGCTTATATATGTTTTCAGAAAAGTCTGCACATGTATTAGAATTGACCAAAAAATATTCTTCCATGATGGAACCATTTAAGATATTACTGATAAGACCTTAATTATGTATTTGATGTTCCATTACTGTTAAGTACTCTCTGGTTTTAAATATAAGACCCCTTAACACATTTAACTACTCTGTTGTATTTTTGATAGAAATGAACTGAATTTTATAAAAATGTTTCCAACTCATCCTTGTTTTAATGAAAGAACATTTATATTACATTTGAAGGACAGTTTGTCTGTTTGCCACAACTTCATTTATACATTTGAACAATATGTTTTCACTTTTATACAATACAGAATTCCAGTGTTTCCTAGAGAATAAAGAATTTATCAGAGTTAAGTGACCTTGTAGGATCGACATTTAAATGTAAAAGCAGAAAATTATATTGAATTGGAAATAATGTGATTTACATTTCCGGTGATTTCCGCCAAGATTATTAGCCTAATTTGGTTGTTATTATACCACACAAGCAAACACGTTTAAACCAAACTACGATAAGCTACAAATTTTTTAAGTACCGTTTCAAGTTTTTGATTTTGGTAAAAAGTCAATACCATTTGTGAAAAAGCAAATTTTCAACCTTGTTATTTCAATCTTAGATTTGTATACTAAGTCCATAAACTACTGTTATATTTATCGGTATATCTTCTTCCCAGATCATTCATACTTTTCATTAAAGATTTGTGGAAATATTACATACTATTATTGGTTGATGATGTATGAAAAATTGCATTTATTGGCCATGATTTTATTTGAAATCAATCAGAAGGTTCCTGTAACTGACAAGAAGCATGATTAAGTCTATATAAGTCTACAAGTAAATTGCATGGCAAGCATTTTCTGATCAACTGTCGGGTTTATGACATGGAATATGAATGCAGCGCTTAAGTAAAATCAATACTCTATTTTATAAATTCACACTTTCAGGTAAGGTTTAAAATTAGTTCACTGTTTATTTGATTTATAAATATTTAATTATCTGTATTTTTTAATTAAGAAACGGCTCCCAGCAACCATAAATTGATAATTTTTTCTACCTTATAAATGTAATGTTGGAACAGCTTGTTTAAACATTAGGAATGCTGTTGCTTGCATTTTTGGGCTTCTAAGGAATGTAAATATAAACTAATTGTCAGTTTTTGTAGCCTTATTGGCTTCACGGAAGAATGTTGCATGTCAGGATGGTTTAGTATAGAGAAGATAGAAATCCTGGAGTAGGTCAGACTCAGACCAATGGATATAACTAATCATGATGTACAGTTGAGGATTGGATTAGCATTGGAAATTCGTATTACAATATTATATTAACAATGTTTTCTTGTATTACAAAAAATATTTCTTTTGTTTTTATCTTTTAAAAGATGTTTCATATATCATTTTATTGTTCTTCAGATGCGTTATAAGCATCTGCAAAACCCCTGGTTTTTGATGGGGTTCATTTTGCTCAGTTTTTAGTTTTCTATATTATGTTTTGTATGCTTTATAAAGGTTGTTATTTGTCATGATATTAATTGTCAATTTGTTTTCAAGGTATGAGTTTGAATATCCTTAGCTATCCTCCATTTCTCTTTTATCTATAATAATACTGCTGTGCCGATGTCACAACATCACACAACAATTCCAAACAAGTTAACCTGAGTATCGGACTAGCTGAAATTGATATCATAAACATTTCAGTACATTTGTAAATAAAGATATATTTTCACTGGTCAGAAACATTTTAAATAACAAATTTAAAATGTTTGTGTTTTGTTTTTGGGCCTTTTATAACAATGTGAGTACCCCACTATCAGTAACAGCAAAAACACTGTCCTTCAGCTTAGAATTTTTACCGCTATGATTTAAAAAAAAAAAAGCCATTTAATTGTTGGTGGCAAATTATAGAATCAAATTCAGGTTATCTTTCTATCTATCAATTTTTTTCAATTTTTGTTGTTCTTTGTTTTGTATTTCTTTTGATTGTTATATGGTTATTATTTCAGAGAAACCCTATTATAAGTGTTCGTCTCATTGTGTTTTAGATCTATTGATAGTTATCTCATGGGATATCATGTCACATCTCTGTATTTTTATATGTAAGATTTTTTAAAGGTTTTTGTAACAGATAGCATGACTAATTGTCCTCTATTAAGTTGTCAATAATTATATTGCTAGCAATTTCTGTTTATTGTTGATATTATCATTGAGTCCATCTTCAATATTGATTTGATAAACTGGAAAGATAATTCTTGTAATGCATTTCAGTTTCTGTCACTAAAATGTTATTTCTAATGAAATATTAGGTTGGACACTTCAATAAAAGTGAGATTTATAGATATTAATCATGAATTATTTACTCCTAAGTTGATTGTTTCACTTTAGATTTCCTTGACCATTGCCCATGTGGTCAATCTAACACATAAATAGCTTTGCCAGGGTGACATGCAATTTGTAATCAATTATTGTATAGGAATCAATGTCCATAACACTGTTACATTCTATTCGAAAAGAAAAACTGATCAAGATATTTATTATATTCCATCTAGCTGGCAATGTTTACCATGTGTTTGTTAATGCTGTAGATTTTTTACTCCAAGGAGTTAGTTGTTGGTTGGGTTTGAGTGGTATGTTATACCATTGGAAACACTTTTGGTAATTCCTGTAATATCCTTTATTGCAAATGTAACACAGACATTAATATAAGTTGGAAGTTCATTTAAGAATTGAATGCTTCTTTTTGTAAATTTATTGGGATGTAAAAGAGTTGACCGAAGTACATTTTGTTTCTGCGCTTCATTCTAAAAATGTACGCACGGTCAACGCTTTTACAACCCTTTAAAGTTACAAAAAGAAGCATTCAATACTTATGATTACATTTTTTAGCTAGGATCACGGAAACACGACTTTTATCCAGTTTTATTTAATTCACCTGTGCACTTTATTGTGGGACCTCGTGTCATCATGCATGATACATTTTATTGTCTAATGCAATTGTTTACGGAATAACATGTGATGTGCAGTTAGCCAATCAGAATAACGTATTATAATGAAACTTACATCTAATGTAATTATTATGAAATAAAGGCAATGATTGTACTTTAGACTTGTTCTTGTCCAGCTTGAAATATTTGCAGCTAAATCAAAGTTCCAATTATCATCCATGCAATATTCTTACTTTACGATATGGAGATGTACCATAGGTTAGAAGATGAAAGTAAAACCAAATAACCAGTGTATTTGTCGAAAACTTAAGTATGAGTAAAACAATAGATACATATTGAAATGACAAATGACATATTTACGTGTTTTAAAATACATGTAATTTAGATTGATGCATTTTGACGATTGAATTGAAAGTCATTTATTTGCATAAATGGCGATTTTTTTTATGTTTGTTGTCTTTATTTACAAATGAACTTAAATGAAATGAAGTCATTTATTACTTTGGTCTGATTTAAGAGAATACAGTGTATAAGAAAGTACGCATTCATACATTTTTAATTGTCATATTCAAACCTTTTGCAGTTTTACATGTAATGGGATTGCCCGATTTGTAAAAGGTTATTTGAACAAAAAGTTGATTTTCTGTGGTTAATAAGGCATGGTTATAGTTGTTTGTTTATAAGGACGAATAGTTATCTAGTCTAAATACTACAGAGGGATTTATATTGCTCAGGAACAAGTATAAGTTGTTGACAGTTTTGGATTAGGTGATTATTTGGAGACTGGAGTTTAAGGATAAATTCTTGTCCAATTCCTGTGTTGCTTCATAACAGTGTGAATAAATGACTTTGGATAAATGTCCTTATATAGAGATAAACAGTAAGTTCTTGCTTTGCTTAAGTGACGAGAAATTTTAATTCATTAATCATCTTGAATACAGATTCTAAATATGACTTTTCGTAAAGATATACATTTATGTTTCTAAATAAAAATAAGTCTGATTGATATATACACGTTCTACAAAACCTTTATCAATACTTATAATAAGTAAAACAAAGGATATGTATAGGGTATCCATCCATGCTACAAAATCAGTACATGCACAGAAAAACAAGAAACACGAAAAGCAAAGGAACAGGGCTTTTATTACTGTTCTTCATTTCAAAGTCACAGTGAGGCCTTCAACACTGAGCAAAAAACTGTCGCCTTACTGATGGTCCCTAGGACCAGCTTGAGCGGAATTCTTTGCAAAATTAATATGTATATTTATGGACTTTTAAGCATATATTAAACTGATCCTTAACTCTGTAATAAACATGTATGTTAGCATGTATTATTTGGGTTGCTGTCTGAATTTTAAAAGACATTTGTTTATTTTCATATTGATACCTCAGAAAATATAAAGTGGTCAATCTATATTTAGGATTGAAGGATTAAGAATAACAACTTTCTTCAGAATATTATTTTGAAAAAATCACATAAAAAATAAATACCATAAGATAAGGGAACCCCCAAAAGTACAATGCCATGATTTCCGATTGTTAAAAGCCATTTGGTCCTCCCATAATGTAGTAATTTTGTTAAAAATTTTGTGACTTGCAACACCTTTTTTCAATATCTTTTTACAGTTTTAATTGGAGTTTAATTAAGTTTTTAAGACCATAATCTCAGTGATATAATCAGGGGTTGTTATAGAAAGTGGCAATTGAATGCAGGGCCACAATTAAGACGGACCCCGCTGAACAAACCAATCTAGATCTGTTCAGGGTCAAGAATGTTAAATAGAAAGATAATAAAATGTCTGTGTTGACACACGGTGCCCATTATACAATTTTAAACTTCTATTTGTTAAATTGATTTCTAAAATTTAAAATAATGATTACCAATTGTGGTAACTCTTGTGGTAATTCTAGTCTAATTGTACTCATGTCAATCACCAAATTAATCAATGTTGGATCAACTCCACCTATAAACCAGTCAATTGTTCCTGCTAAATTATTGATTCTTAACGCTAGAATTCATCACCTTACTTCTCTTAGGTGTTCGTTTATGACATTTGCAGGATCTGACAACTAACACTAGTGAAGAGTGAGCAAATGAGAAGTCACTTATGACAACTTGTGATACTGCATGCAAGTTGTGACAGAAATTACAGTTTTCTGTGATCCTAGAACACTCTGAGGTGGTATCTAAATAGTGTCCTAAGTCTGTTATTTGTCCTTAAATCAAAAAAGCTAAATACTTATGGAACAAATATTCCAAGCCTATGTTTACATTTTTAAAGTTGTTTCCACATACTGGGTAATATTTACTATGAGACTGGAGTACAAATGATATGAACAAAGTGGTGATCTTGTAAAAAGAACAATAGAGAGAAAGAAATTACAAACAAAAGAATACGTTGACTCAGCAATATGTTGACTGTTTCAAGTACTTAAGTAATAGTTGCCAAATTTAGTATGGGATTCATATACAGAAACAACTGGGTTTTATAGTTGTTGAATTTACTTTTCAGATAAGACTCTGGTCATCTGGATGTGCTGATATGACATAGAATTTGATTGACTGTAAGTAATTTGGCTTCTCCTTGTGGAAATTATTTATACACAGTAATGCATTATAGATTTCAGATGATTTTGTATAAGTATAAAAAAGTTTGCCAATGAGACCAAAAGACACAGAAATTTACAGCTATGGTCACCATATGGCCTTCAACAATCAGCAGAGCCCATACAGCATAGTCAGCTGTAAAAGGCCCTGAAATGACAAATGTAAACAATTTAAACTTAGGATTGGCACATACAGAATGTGGCATGCTATATTTTAATGCCTTATTAGAAATGCTTATTAAGTTTTGATTTCCAACTTTCCAATACTCAAAAACACTTTTTTATATTGGCTATTTTTGTAATGAAAAAGTCCATTCTAAGTTAATATGAATCTTTAACTGGTAATGATTCAATTTTCTATGGATCACTTAATGTATGTATTCATGCAATTTAATAAGGCCAGTAGTACATAGGTGTATTAAAATCTGATGGAGAAAATGTCATTTACCTTAAAGAATTTTTTTCGGGTGACGAGTTGGGTGAAGTTTTATTTATATTTATAATTTACAAGTCAAACATACAATTGTGCGATAAACTGGCAAAGGATCAAAGATTATTTTCGCCAAAATAAAGCTTCAAAGAAATTATGTAAACAAGATCAGATGATGTCCATTAAATTTTATAGTTTAAATATTTTTATTAAATTCAAAATATATTTTTTAATTGTCCGCAGGATTTTCATTCCTGTGTTTGATGTTTGAGTTTATCAGATTAAATTTTATGTGATGTTTTGATAAGTGAAATAATACAATTATTAAGATAATATCCCTTTCTTACCTAAGGTGAAATATATACAGTTTTAATGTTATTTTTAAGCACTTGTAGGTGAATTTAATCCTGTTTTATGCTTGAGACTAGTGGTTGATTTAAAAGCATGAAGAGATTTGCAAAGAATCAGTGTTAAAAGGAATTTCAGAAATGAAAAGAACAAAATAAAGAGTGACATGTTTTACTCAGAAACAAATACAAAATAACAACACTGATCAATAAAATCCTTGTGATATCAAACTCATCCATATTAAAAACTATAAGGGGCCACAACAAATTGATATTGGGATTTTCACCAAAAACAACATATTCATGATACTGTGGGTTATCAATGTGGGGATTCAGGAAAACTTCTTTAGATATTTGATTTTTTGGTTTTGCCTATTTCTGCATACAAAGCCTATTGACAGTTGGTAATTCCTTGAGCATTTGAATTCCTGTTTCACCTGTACCCATGAAACCCATGAAAACTGGTATTAAAAAAATAATGATGATTCCACAATAGAATGTGTCATCCCTGTTATTTAATAATGAACAAATAAGATAGAAAAGTTACCATCTGATTCTGAGTTAGAGCCTGTATTTTGACATACCCATTGGGGGAGGTGGGGCAATACTGTTTTCTGGTATACTGTATTACCCTTGTTTGTTCATCCCCTGAATTTTCTGTTGTATTTTTTCTCTGGAATACTAATACTAATGCTGTACCATGTGACACAGTTTCAGATTCATTTCTAAACAAATGTTTACAGAAACCTATATATTTTCTAAACATAATGATCATGTGTGAAATTTTGTTAGCATTCTTTCCTAGGGAACTACAAATGGGAGCTTTGAGGAACTATGAAATATATTCCCGCTAACATGTTTAACCTGTCACATTATTTATGTATGTGCCTGTCCCAAGTCAGGAGTCTGTAATTCATTGGTTGTCAAAGTTTATGTGTTACATATTTGATTTTCGTTCATTTTTTTATACAAATTAGGCCATAAGTTTTCTCGTTTGAATCGTTTTACATTTTCATATCGGGGCCTTTTATAGCTGACTATGCAGTATGGGCTTTGCTCATTGTTGAAGGCTGTACGGTAACCCATAGTTGTTAATGTCTGTGTCATTTAGGTCTCTTGTGGATAGTTGTCTCATTGGCAATCATATACCACATCTTCTTTTTTATATTTATGTCAGCATGCTATATTGTGTGATATGGTTTCAGAACATGTATGACATTTTGTTCCCAATTTAATTTATGGAACTACAAATGAGCTTCCTGAAATTTACTAACAGGCTTCATGTGAATATGCTTTATCGCTTAATGGGTTTTCCGCATCTTTTCTTTTCAACTTCCTAAAGCTGGATGTCATTATAACAGTTCTACTTTATAATCAGAGGTCTATTTGAGTGATATTTTTTTGTTACATACAAAGATAAGATATTAACACTGAAAATTCAAAGATGGCTGCAGGCATATTATTTTATCATGCCATGCCAGGAATACCTCTGTTTGTTTCATGGAGAATATTATATTTTTATAAAGGAAAAAGTTTTTTTACTTTATGCTCAAAAAGGCTGTACCATTGTTTAAATTGAAAGACAAAAAAATAGGGATTGAACTATTTTTTTTGTATGAAATGGCTATTTTCAGATTACATTGTTTCTGCCACTACAGAAATAACAACACTGTTAAAACATGTTTTACATCCAGAACCATACAAGTGGTAGTAAGTTTTTGTATATTAATATATGCTGCTTTATATGAAATCCCAAATTTAAATGGCAAGTGCAATTTGGGTGTGATCATTTGAGATTTTAGAGATACAATTCTAATAGGATTGGGAGTTTGTGTACTAAAACTGTTAATCTTTTGCAATAAAAACAAAAGTAAAGTTCCAATATATAGTATGGATCACTACATTTGAAAATATGTGAACTGCAGTTGACTCTGTCTGTTTATACCCGTGTTCAACATGCTACTTTCATGTTTAAGAAATGGATTATCTTCATTTCAAGGACCCCTGTCAAGATTTGTATTAATGACACAATATTTAAAAGATTCTACTGTTGTTAGTGGGACATTTTTTGTGTTCAATAAGTACTCCACAAATGCATTATCCTTTTAAAAACCATTCATAAAAGCTGTCCGTTATTGAAAAGAAACTGACATTTGTAAAGGTTTTATATGTTATTCGCACATTTCTTGATCATTTCGAGTACCTTAGGACTATTATTTCTATTTTCTATCATTATAAGCTGTGAATGTGCTTTTCTAAAGTGTGAATAATAAGTTATAGCCATTTTTCGTAAATTGATTCATAAATATGATTATTATTTCTTGGTGTAATAACAGTGACCATTACTTTTATTGGAAATGTATTTTATGAGTCATTAAGAAAACTGAAAAGGCTATTTTTATGATTGTCCTGTCCTTTTATCCTTATTTGTGATATAAAAAAAATTGGGGACATATTTTACTTGTTAAAATGGATATTTCATGCAAATTTTCAGTAAAAAAGATTTGAATATTTTTTCAACAGAAATTTTAATCTCTTAATGTTCAGAATTCTCCCTCAGCAATTGTACATGGTAATTCAATAGGATTGCATTTCATAGCTTGCAAAACTCAGAACCCTTAGAAATAGGAAACAATATATACCGGTAACTAAGATTTATATAAGCAATTCTTTTACTGCTGAAGTTGCAGAATCTAACTGTCTGACAATTTCTAGTTGACAAATCACAATCCAGCTAATTTCAAATCTAGGCTTGTTTCTAGTAAGGTAATAAATAAAAGAGTCCCATGAATATATTTAATGTCATGTTTGGCACCAAAGATATCCCAGACATGAGATTATATTCTATTCAATTGTTCTTTACAAATGGGATTGATTTTTTCATGATTCCCTCGGCTATCTTTGAAAACTCACTTGAAAAAAAACAATGTGCACTATTACCATAGAATCAATATCAAGTGTTTGGTTATATAATTGCGTTGTTGTGTATTTGGTCGCTGAACAGTGTCATTTATCTTGCAATTTGCCTGAAGGCAGATGCAATAAGATAGAAAGAGAATTTTAATTTCCTAATAGGACCAATGCATGTGGAAAGTTTTGTCAAACAACTGTTGAAATCAGGCATTTGTTGATTCTAGGACTAAAAATGTTTTTTGTTATTCAACAGAAAGGTAAATTTTCTAGAGTTTTGATGCATTAAAAGTAAGGTTAAATGGCTTTAAATAGTAAAACATTTGAATAAAAAATTATACATGTCTTATGTTTAAGTAATTATAAAGTACCAGAATGAAATCTTTTCAACAAAATTGGAAATTGAAAAAAACATGGAAAATTATTTTTCCTGATATGAATAATGGATTTTTTTAAGGTTCTAGAAACTGCTGTCTCTCTAAGTGCAGCCACAAAATTTTGGGGTTTGTTTTGGGGTGCATAAATGATTTGTGGAAAAAAAGACACCCTTCCGTGTACACTATGGGTACTATTCTAACATGACGTCCTTCAAACGCTTTGAGTACACACCCGTGGTAAAATTTGAATATATTGCATGGGCTGTTCCGATCTTACTCCCATGCATATGCTTTTTTATGAATGAGTTTCACGACGTCATAATACGATGACGTTAGAATATGAGCATTTTACGGGAAAATACACGCATGAAAAACCGAAAATCATCACAACATGGCAACGTAAACAAACGATGCTAAAATGTGTTATAAGCCATATTTGTTTAAACATTTAAGACATATAAGTAAATTATCATTTAAAATAATTCAAAACTATCTATATGCGTTATTTTAAATAGTTTAAGCATGTCACTAATTCAGTTTGCTCCGTTCTTTTACGCCAATTTGATAGTGCGTTTATTTATGGGAATGGCAAATATTTGCCTCCACCTAGAGCGCTTCGACCCAAAAGAATTGCCGTATTTGACCTATTAGAATCGAAATAATTCATGGGGGCTTGAATATATCTAGATTTTACCACGGGTTGTCCCTTTATGCCGATATTTTACCCCTCGCTATCGCTCAGGGTAAAATATTTGTCTTAAAGGGCCAACCTGTGGTAAAATCACGATATATTCAAGCCCCCATGAATTATTTCTTAAATATTCAATGATTCAAGTATAACAAGCCTCATGAAATTTAAATACAATGGTCCTTATAAGTTTTTCAAAATTGCAAAGAAGGATTATAGATGTTGTAAAACCATTGAATGAGTTCAAATATGTTTTGTTACTCCTTATGATGTGGAAAGTATTTTTTCCTATTTTGAACAATTTCTTTTTGATTTTTGGTAAACTTTCTTATAATGTTTACTGAAGGGCATGGACCAAAATTATATATAGTGCTTAATATCTAAATATTTTTCAATCATATCTTTTGATACAAACTTGTAACTTTTCATTTTGAACCATGCCAATGAGGTTAAGGTCATGTGAATCCTGCCAGACAAACATATACATGTTGCAATCATCCAAATATAGATAATCATATTATGCAGATATTTTATTGCTCTTAAAAGTTTTGGTTCTTAAAATAGTAAGAAAAACATATCTTTATTAAACAGTTCGAGTTTGGTAAAATAGAGATTGCTTTCTGTAAAAATGTTAGATTATGCTTGAGATTTACTAGTAAACCTTGTGCACATCATTCTGTTTTACCGATCTTAGCCATTTCGTTTAAAAGTAATTAAAACAATGTTTGCTTCTTTAAAACAGCAAATGTTGGAATATGCATTTAATGTAGTGTTCAAGTACTTTTCTTGTATACTTCAAAGCAGTGATTGAAGTCAGCATAACAAAAAATATGTACTTTTCAGAGAAATAGATTATTCCCATCAAATTTTCAATTATTGTTAAAACCAATATTTGTTGGCAGTCAGTTAATAAAACAAAAGACTTCTGTAAAACAAAGTAGAGTATCTGAGTAGGTAGGTAGGACTCCGTAGGAGTTATATTTCGCTTCCAAGGTTTAACATGTGTAATAATAATAATAATAATAAATTCTTTATTTAAAGAGGGTAAACACAGTTAGTTACAATCACTAATCTTCCCTGAGGCCCTCATATACATGTATGCAATACAAGTAAAAACAAAATGATAATAATAAGAGAAAAAAGCAAACATACAACATATAAACACAATTGTATAGACATAATAGTTCAATATACATGTACCATGATTAAAAGATATAAAACAGTTACATATCGCATGTAGTAAATAGACCTAGTATATACAAATCATTAAAATCATACATTCTAAGAGTAATAGTTGCAATCATTTCAGACTGAATATTGGGACTGTCTCAAGTATTGTTTTATAATTTGTTTAAAAGAATAAGTCTTTTGCACTTTACGCATTTCATGTGTAACATGGTGCTAACCCTTATGTAACAACTGAGAGCACCTTCTTAGTTTTTATTTGGGTCCATGATGCCCAGTTGTGTTTTGTGGGTTTTTAAATGTCTTTTCATAGTTTTTTTCTTTTTAGCCATTATTTAGTCTCAATTTGACTTATTAGTTCCAGTTCTTACTTTAGTATCTTCCGCCTCTTGAAAAAACAGACAAAACACTGAAAATTAGCATTGACATGTCAAGACTCAAGAAGCATATAAGCAATGACAAAGCTGAATTCTCTTTGCTTGGGTGTATTCAGGTTGAAGGTAAACATTTTAACTAAGTAATGCAATTAAATGGGTTTGTTTTTTGTAAACAAGTTTCCTTGGTAACGCTTCCTGATTGGATATTGATTCGTTAGGTAATATTTGTGAAGCACCTTAAAAGGATTGATAAGATGTCTTTTGTCATCAGTTTATGGTAAAAGCTAATATTCATTATAGCGTGTTTAATGTCAGACTGAAAGATGAAGTGCTTGTGTACATTATACATCATAACAGTTAAGTATCAGGTTGTTAGTCAATCATACTTCTACACCAGAGTCAACCTTTACAAAGTAGGCGGATCGATTTATATGCCCCACAATGTTATGTCTGTGTGTTTATTGGTTTGTCCGTCTGTCTGTCCTGCTTCAGGTTAAGTTTTTTGTCAAGGTAGTTTTACGTTGAAGTTGAAGTCCAATCAATTTGAAACTTAGTACATTGGAATACATGTTTCCTATGATATGATCTTTGAAATTTTTATGCCAAATTAGAGTTTTGACCCCTATTTCACTGTCCACTGAACATAGAAAATGTAAGTGCAAGATGGGCATCAACATACTTTAGTCCCACAATACCCAAGTCAGGATTTTTATTGATGATTGTCTTAGTCTTCAAAGGAATTTTGTGTTGTTAGCTCCAGTCTTTGTAATTCTCTTTTTATTTTATAAACAACATGACTAGACTTGTTGCGATTTAGGGCTTTTCTTTTTTACAAATTTTACAATGCCTTGAACTCAAAATCACATTATAGTATAGATGGTTGTAAATGTTGATCTTGATAAATCAGGGTCTCAGAGACTTATTTCTGCAGAACAATAATCGTGTCCTATTGCAATATGTTTTCTGTGTAAATCTGTATTTGATTCATGTTAAGTCTTTTTTATAAGGATTTGAATATCTAAAAAGTAAAAGTATTCCTGTTCATACATAAAGCTGTTAAACTGCAGGAAAATTAATCATGCTCAATTCAGTATTCCCTTTTAAGCATAATATCTATCAATTATATCATAAAACAGGTGTAAACCTATCAAAAATTTCATTATCAATGACGAAAAAATTGACTATCACAATAAAAAATCTTAAGGTGTATTTAACAAGAGAAAAGATTTATCATTTTGTATTACGTCTTTTTGACATTAAGAGGAACACTGATCTTGTAATTCATTTCCTATCTGTTGAGATCATAGTTTTCTTAAATTGCATGTTCTAATAGCATTATATATATACAGAACAGATTGGATTTTAGATTGTACAAATGTATAAAGGATGACATACATACAAGGGAAAGGTTAGTTTTCAGTTTACTGTTCTCATACTACGTTTTATCAAATTCTGTTAAGTTATAAATGATGTAATTTGTAAATTGTTTTAAGTTGTAAGTATTTCTTTAATCTGTATGCAGTGGAAATACCAGGGGTTGTTCCTGACATAAATATTTACTTAGTATCATTTGTGGAACCAATGAAAAACAGGAGTTAAGCATTTGTAGTAAAAGAATGCCTATGTTATTGTCATATCAGGGCAAGTTTTGTCTTTGTGAAATTCTGTACATATGAAATAAAGGTAAGCCATACTTATTGTCTCCTTTATTATTAATTGCATTTTTTGATTTTCAAATTTTTAAATGTTTATCATTTAAAAACTTTTTTCTGTAAAGGAAATGGGTTTTGGTCACTCATTCATAATAGTCTGGAAAAAGGTATTTTGGAAACTTTTAAGATATAAGAAGTGTGTCTTATCTTAAACTTACAGTACAATAGAAGCTAGTCAAAAGAGATGTCATATCGTACAAACAGTTGTTCAGCCACTTGGTCTTGAGCTGTTGTTATTATTTTTAGCTAAAATATGCAATAATTGTCAGAAATACAAGACAGAAATAGAAGTACAGGAGTTACAGTAAACTGAAATGGCATGTTGATCTAAAACTAACAATGTTTTGTTCAGTAGGACTGACATATCAATCTGTACTGAACTAACCCAGGATTTAATAATGCTCAATAACTATTAAATAGTTTGCTGAGATCTTGAGCAGGAAAATTAGGCAGATCGCTTGTCTATTAAATCATCTATGGGATCAATTTTCACAAAACATAATCTTCACTCCAGACAGAATACATTGATTCAGATCATTTATTTAAGATCCCATTTTCAGTGTTATTTTCTACAACCATTGATTCAGATAATTTATTTAAGATCCTACTTTCAATGTCGTTTTCTACAACCATTGATTCAGATAATTTATTTAAGATCCTACTTTCAATGTCGTTTTCTACAACCATTGAATCAGATAATTTATTTAAGATCCTACTTTCAGTGTCGTTTTCTACAACCATTGATTCAGATAATTTATTTAAGATCCTACTTTCAATGTCGTTTTCTACAACCATTGATTCAGATAATTTATTTAAGATCCTACTTTCAATGTCGTTTTCTACAACCATTGATTCAGATAATTTATTTAAGATCCTACTTTCAATGTCGTTTTCTACAATTTATGCTGTATACAGAAGAGCAATGTTTACTTTGGAATTCATTTTATTTATTTTTTGAAAAAGAAAAGGATTACATCATCAAGTGGTGTGCTAGTGTGTTTTTTCAAGATTGCAGCATTCATGTACAAACATTCATAATTTACATTTAGGAAGGATGGAAAGTTGTTTTTATAATAACCACAATGTTTGAATTCTTTAATGATACATGTTATATTAGTATCAGGTATCTTTTGGTGCCTGCGTTATTAGTTTTACTTCATTCATTAGTGCATCAACCATAGATATTTGTTAAGGATTAATGAACGATATAACAATGGTCAAGGCTCATGTGGGTGCACTCGACTCCATCCAATGTAATTGATTAGGATTGTCAGTTTCACTATGGTAGGTCAGTGGTTTTCTCCAGGCACTTCCACTTCATCCACCATTAAGACTGACTGCCACGAAATATCCAAAAAGTGGTGCTTTAAAGTGGTGTTAAAACATCAACAATTATATTAATATAATATAATAATAAATTCTTTATTTAAAGAGAGTAAACTCAGTTAGTTACAATAAACTTATCTTCCCTGAGGCCCTCAAAAATTAATTTAACAATGGTCAAGTATTGAAGTCAGTATTGCTGTGGTAAAAATTAGCTTGATTCAGATGATTACCATTATGGAGAGGTCAGGTTGGTTCTAATTGCACTGACCCTTTCTCCAATATTCCTATTAACTGTTGAAATTGACGCTGAAAATACCAAAGGAACATTCAAAACTCATAAATATGGAGAATCTGACATTGCCATTTGGAAAAATAGGGGGAAATCAAAAATAGACAAAACCATAGCCAAAATTCAAACAACAGTCTGCAAAGGGTTGTTGTCTGTTTATTTTTTACATATTTGTTTTTCATTCATTTTTGTATACAAATAAGGCCATTAGTTTTCTCGTTTGAATTGTTTTACATTGTCATATTGGGGCCTTTTATAACCCTCTATGCCGTATTGGCTTTCCTCATTGTTGAAGGCCATACAGTGACCTATAGTTGTTAATGTCTGTGTCATTTTGGTCTCTTGTGGACAGTTGTCTCATTGGCAATCACACCACATCTTCTTTTTTATAAAGCAGTTCAAAGACATCATAAGATTCAGCAACAGGGTTGAACTTTGCTAGGTTTTTCACCATGATGACAATTTCAACCAGTCTTTTTCGTTGCAAGTTAATTTTAGATAACGTCACAATTAAAGAATGTAGCTAAAAAACAGTTAAGTGTACCATACATCTCATTTTATTCATATGACTGTATCAATACTAACATGGAAGATTCTGATGTAGACATTTTTGTACTGTGTGATCTATCATTAGTTGTGTGCCAGTAACCTTCACCTTATTATATACTGTAAACACAATAAAAGGGTGGACTCAGACAAATGCTAGGAGATGGGGAATGATAAACAGTTATCATTGTCAATTAATGTAAATCATCATTATATCATTTGATCTGATAAAGGGCAGATAACTCCCGTTTCCTGTCAATTACATACCATAACAAGCAATTTTAGTTTTACATATCTTTAGGACAGTGACTTGTTGACAACTAAATTTGACTAAATGTGTTTCATTATTTTGCCCAGTGTGATGATTGTAATTTTTTACTGATGTTAAGTCTGACACCCACTCATTTTGCTGAAATAGTTGTATAAGTGTGGATTTTTTTATTTTCATAATTTCCGTACATAAATGGAGATGCCATTTTGATTTGTTATTCATCAATTGCTTTGTTCATTTCAGTTAAACTATGACTTTAAAATGTTCAGCTATGTAAATTAATTATATTTCATTACAATGGGCTCTTCTGAAACAACTATGTATGTGCTGTATATAAGTACCAAGCTTGAACTTCTTTTTCCATAAGATTTGTATAAGTGATTTTAAAAGTACAAATTTTGATTGATTTTAACAGGAGAAGCTTCTTTTTCTCTTTTTTCATCCCTTCTTTTCAATTTTGTGTGGATTTAAAATCAGATAATACAGTATCATCTATACATATTGCAGTTATCTGCTAACACATACAAAAAGCACTTAAAGTTTCTGCACTGAACTTGGCAAGCTGAAATATATACAAGTTCTTCATAGTTCTGTTTTAATTTTCACACGTTTTAATTTTCACACTTTTTGTACATGGCTCTTATGTAATATTGTTAACAAATAGGGTGGAATGTGGCTTTAATCAAATTGTTTAAATGTAAATCAATGAAATTTAACTGCTGCACTGAATGAATTTAAACCTTTTCAATAAAAATTTCATACATCTAAAACGTTTTCTTTCTGGTATGTTGTAAGGTGATTACATATACCTTTACAATTATGTTTGAAATAAAAACTGTTTGCAAAAGGATAAAGGGAGACGTCTGGATGATGACATTGAGTATTGAATCTTTTTTAGGGGAGGAAATATTTTCTAAATAGTATATTTTACATTCATTTGGTCAGGTCTTAAAAAGGGCAAAAATGGCTTATAGTTTGACAATGTTGGGCAGAGGTAGGGAAAATTAAAGCTTACATATGGTATGGGTTTTTCTCACTGTTGAAGACCATACAGAGATCTATAGTTACACTTACATCATTTGATGGATAGATTTCTCATTGGCATTCAAACAACATTTCCTTATTTTAGTTTATTTCATCAAAGTTCAATTTAAGTAGTGCCAATTTTGTGTAATCAGCTCATCCTACTGTTTTCAACATAGAACCATGACACAGGTAGATAGCACACATATTGCAGTTGTTAATCTACTTTTATGGAATTATTTGAGGAACTTTCTTACATTCCTAAACTTGAAAACAGTCTCGTTTTAGCAAAAGACAGTACAGACCTAATTTGTTTTAGCAACTCCTTGAAACTTCTTAAAAAAAAAACTATAAATGAGTTGTGTGAGGCATTTATGTCTTTACTTATTGTTGAAGCTGCAATGATCTTTGTATTTATTTGCTTATCTGTTTTGTCTTTGGTAAGCAATTATAACTTTTTTTTTCCTTTTTCAGTTGTTCTAAAATATCACCCCTGTGATATAGCCTTTTTGTGCTTATGTGGTGTAAGGCAATCAGGCGCATTGCATTTGCGCCAATTTTTTAAAAATCCAATCTTTCATTTGCACCACAATGTTATAAGTCTTTTAGATATGTTCAAAGTAACAGAACTGTGTTTTAACGAAGTTTTAACATACCTTGCGTATGATTTTAAGATGACTGAATTCTGAGAAATATGTTTCATTATGCCAAAAAAAAACTGTACTTATTTTTTAAAGTGCTTTCTGAAGAAAAAGAAAGAAAAAATACTATTTACCTGTATTATTGGCACAAATGAAAGGTTTTAATTTTGGCGCAAATGAAATATTGTTTGTGGCGCAAATGAAAGATTTTTTTTGGCAAATGAAATGCCAATTGGTGCAAAAGCAAAGCACTGAGGCAATCACCATTTAATCAATCAATCAATCAATCAATCAATATAAGATATTTTCCTTTTATAATTACAGGTAGACAGATGTCAGTGAACAGGAAAAAATGAAGAAACTACAGTTATCCAAGTGCCTAGGACATTTGTTATTACGTTTAATACTTTTATTATTTTGGAGTTGCAAGGGTTTAGCTCAGAGCTCATCGTCATTATTTTCATCAACACCATCGTCAGAATCATCTATAGTTTCATTTTCATCGTCAGATGTATTGCCTTCTTCATGGACATTCGTTGGGAAAGGATATATAGCAGTGTATCCCGCAATATTTTCAAATCAAAATCCAGATTACAAATTATCATTCCGGACTAGAAACTCCAATGCAGTTATTTTTTGTCATATTCTAAAGGAAGATAAACAAACGGAGCATTTATCAGTGGAAAGTTATGAATTTTGTGGAGAATTACACAAAGGATCATTAAAAATTACATACAAGTTAAACAGATATACAAAAACTTTTGTCATAGGAAAAGGTAAGATTGTGTACAATTTTTGAGATGACATCTGTATGCATTTAATGTATAACAAAATCCATTTTTATGCCTCACTTAAGGGCATTATGTTTTTGGTCTGTGCGTCTGTTGGTTCTTGATTGTTATAGTTTTTGGTTAAGTTAGTTTTTGATGAAGTTCAGAAGTCCTAACAACTTGAAACTTAGTACCCATGTTTCCTTTGATATTATTTTTCTTGTTTTAATGCTAAATTAGAGTTTTGACCCAAATTTCATATTTCATTGAACATAGAAAATGATAGTACAAGAGAGGCATCCATTTACTATGGACACATTCTTATTTATAAATTCATATTGAGTTTAATGGTACAAGATAGACATTTTCCCTTAGAAATTTTAAAACATTTTTCAGCTGGAATTCTTATTCTCGATTTTTTTTTTTTTTTTTTTTTTTTTTAAATTTGGGTTGGACAGGCAAATTTTATTGTGTATCTTCACCACATTTTGCAAAACTATCTGTCATGTCTGTAAAATAAAAGAAAATCGCCAGAAATAAAAACTTTTTTTTATTAAAAAAAATGTGAAGTAGTAATGAGAATTCTTGTTATTATGGTCCAACAATACTTGTGATTTGATCTTGGCAGGCAATATTTTGCTTTATTGATAGGTTAAAAAATGATTTATAATTCAGAGAAAATGATATTTTAATGTACCATACAGTATGTGTCAGATTATAATTAGTTTTGATAGTTGTTAGGCATATTATATGATAGTGGTGTAATATCATTATGTAATTTTCCATTAATAACCAATGTATTGATCACCAATTTTAAAAACTTCGGCAGAAGTGTTTTTACGTAAACCATAAACCGATCATTTTTTTAAAATGAAGCTTATAATTAGCATTTAAATGAAAATATTGTATTTCCTTGCAAATTTATAATTAATCGTGCCAACAAGAATTATACATCATCATGGATTATCTTTCCAGGTAAAAAAAACATATGATCTCTCTCTCTGTAAACAAATACAGTTTTGAATGAATATTTCTGTATTTTAACATTTCAATTGACATGTTAAAATACCATCTGATTCTGTGCTCAAACTTGAATTTCATAAACCATGCATCAAATATCATAGTATTTGTGAGCTATTTATTTATAGATATCAACGACCCAAAATAAATAGTGGTAAAGACGGCTAGATAGAGCTAAGCACAAACATAAGATGATTTTAGTACATACTGGTGTATTTAACTGATTCAGTATTTAAAGAACCTTGGCTTTTAACTATTCGCCATTTTAGTAATCTCTCCTCTAATGTTCTGTCCCAAAAATTAAGATTATTAAGGACTCTGTACATGACAATCATTGACGATTTGTATGTAACCATGAAAGATGTTGTATGATTGTTATTAAGACAGCAATCCATACTTAGTTCAACTTGAGCAAAACCCATTCTATGTAGTAAGCCAATACAGCCTTTTATTATAATTTGACTTATGCTTCATCACCTATAATGCCTCTGTGGTCCAGCTAGTATGTGGACACTGAGGTTGAATCCTTTATGTGGCATTTGTGCACGACTCCAAACTTAAATGATTGAATCATCAGTTTTCGTACTGAAGGCAGGTGGTTGTCTCTGTATACTGCAGTTTCCACCACCAATATAACATTACCACCATGAAATAGTGCTGAAAGTGATGTTAAACAATCAATTAATCATCACTGTAAGGAAGTACATAATATATGAATAAGGAGATGTAGGTAAAATATCTCAATGACAGCAACCCAATTTTCTTTATAAATATTTTAAATTGTTCTTGATCAGCTTGTCATTTAGTTGAAGATTCTTCATGCTTTTGATATATTTGGGCACTATGCAGGAATGGATTATAAAACAAATATGAGGCTTTAAGTCTTAATTTTTGTTGACTTTTTAATACATGGTTAAAAATATCAAAAGACTAGGGGTTCTGGATCTTCTCTGGATTTGAAAATGCTAAATTAAAATGTATTACATTGTACATGTACATGATGTATGCACAGGTCCACATATTTCATCCGTGCAAAAACTTAAATACAATCTTAGATATAAAAAAAGAGGATGTGGTATGATTGCCAACGAGACAAATCTTCACAAGAGACCAAATGAAACAGAAATTAACAACTATAGGTTACTGTAAGGCCTTCTACAATGAGCAAAGCCCATACTGAATAGTTAGCTGTAAAGGCCCTTTAATGACGAATGTAAAACAATTCAAAAGAATAAACTAACTGCCTAATTTATGTAAAAAATAATGAACGAAAAACAAGTATGTAGCGATTTACTGTTATGTTTGAACTTGAGTCTTTTAATTAATTGTGTTAGAGTAAATTGCATTTCTAAATTATCATATTTATTTATAAAATAAATGGTTTTTCAAGCTATTTTTGGACTCATATCTAAGTAACAAACTTGAATTTGCCAATTTGTCAGTTATTTATTTTTATGTAACTTGCTAATCAATAGAGAATGATTAAATTGAATGCTGTATTTTCCCCATGAGACGCACACAGATGCATAATAGTTAGATTTATTGCAATTCTCTTGCATACAAATTGTTGATTTGGTTCTAGTCCAGAACAGTGTTTGCAGTGTTTAGTGCCGCATAAAAAACAAAGATGAGATATTTGGTATGTTTTACTGGACAAATTTCAATAGAAATCATGCCTTTGAATTAATTAGTACATAGATATTGACTATAATTATTGATGAGTTTCAGATTAAAATGAAACCCAAATAGTATACCAGTGTATTTGTTTATTAAGATTAAAAGGAAACTAATTATGATATTGAAAATTAAATGTATATACTGACAGACAAAAAGAATGCACCAGTAAATAGGTTAACACATCCCTAGTCATAAAACCTAATTTATTTGAAAGAAAATTCAGTAGATTAATTGTTAACTTAAAAAGAAGACAGGGCACTGAGGTTATCTAAAAGAGAAATTGGAAGATTAATGTACAGTTCATATAGAACAGAGGAATACCTTAGGGAATGTCATAGGAATTATTCTAAAAATCCAATATTATACAAAATAGTCAAAGCCAAGTTAGTTTTATGTACAAAGAACTTGATAATACAGAATGTGTTAGCTTAGTCTTTACAAGATCTCACATAAAACTTATCCGTTAGATGCTTTAAAATAAAGAAATGCCAGAAAATGTCAAATAAAAAACAACATATACAGGTAATATGAAAGTGAGATCAATCCTGAATGAATGTAAATTGAGAAATCTATTCCATGCAATTATTCTCATGC